>NW_026909107.1:0-240000 GCF_033115175.1 Lepus europaeus | reverse complement strand
ACTTCCTGGCCAGCACCTGGCTCACTAGGCTAATCCTCCACCTTGTGGTGCCAGCACACCGGGTTCTAGTCCTGGTCGGGGCACTGATCCTGTCCAGGTTGCCCCTCTTCCAGGCCAGCTCTCAGCTGTGGCCCAGGAGTGCAGTGGAGGATGGCCCAAGTCCTTGGGCCCTGAACCCCATGGGATACCAGGAGAAGCACCTGGCTCCTGCATTGGATCAGCGTGGTGCACCGGCCGCAGTGCGCCTGCCGCGGCGGCCATTGGAGGGTGAACCAATGGCAAAAAAAGACCTTTCTCTGTCTCTCTCTCACTGTCCACTTTGCCGGTCAAAAAAAAAAAAAAGTAAAGACTTCCTATTTTATCAAAAACAATAAGGATTTTTCTTTTTTGGTAATCATTATATTTTCTTTTAAAACAATATATTAAGTAAGAATCCTCAAGGGAATAATTCCATAGTGGATCCTAATACATTAATATATTTTAAGGTGAGAAAATAGGATTTCTTTGAAATCTGATAGAATGATAATGAAAATTGAAGATATCTACGGTGTTTCATAATTTTGTTTAAAAATTGTCAAATTGATAGTTTTTAGGTAAGTTTTTAGTTTTTAACAGATTCAATAGGTTTTTAGGCACAATTCTAAGAAATAAGGTATACCCATACTTACTCATTGCCACCTTCTTTCCTTCATTGACTTTTTAGCATTTGAGACAACATTTTAAATTTACATTATGATAAAAAAAAGCTTAATACTTCAGGGAACTTGTTTAACAAGTATAAAGCAAAAAAAAATACCTAGTTTAGTGAGAAAACAGACAATGGCTATAAACAATATTTTAATAAAAGAAATAGAAAAGATTAAATGATAAAATCACTGTTTTAACTCCTTTACTAAAAGACTCAGAGAAAGTCATTATTTATGTCTGTTTGAAAACAGATGTAAAAATGAATTATTTTTGTGTAATAAAATGGAACTTCTCTCAAGCTTTCTTGACAATCTCATGGAAAAACTTTTTAATAATTTTAAACCAAGTTTCCCCCTCCTTGTAAATTTTAGAAATCACCTACACTGTTTATACTTAATACTGTAATATATTAAAAATAATGGGATATTTCTTAGACACTTACACAGAAAGGTCAGGTCATGGAACTGAGGCCCCTTGTCCACATGAGAAGAAAGGAGGAAGTGAGGACCCATAAATAATAGCTCCTCACCCGCCTGAGCCCCACACACAGCCCAGCTTCTCCATGGTGGCCACCCGGTCCCAACTGCACAATCAGGGGAGACACAAGGCTGTGCTACACAGCTGCCCAGGGATGCTCTGGGCCCAGAAGTCTCTGCCAGCAGGGAAAGGGCAGGACACCAACCACCAATGGTCCCAGGTGCGAGTCCAGGCCCCACCTTATGGGTCAAAAGAGATCAAGGGAAGTGCTGTGTCACCTGTGAGATGGGGCCAAGAATTGCTCAGATACCTCTGGGAGCCCTGCATCCTGCCTTAGCTCCACCTTCCCCCACTCTAGACCCCAGCCCCACACACTCACCATTTCCCTGTGTCCTAAGTGTGCAGTTTCCTGTGCTGAAAGAGGATCAGAGATCGGTGGACACTGGGACACCTTCTGGAGTCTCCCAGCAGCAAAGCCCCCTCCTTGGACCCTTTCTTCCCACAGAAACTGGACTACTATGGCGTCAAGATCCTGTGTAGTTATGCAGCATTTACTCCACTGGGCCTGATCAGACAGCTTGCATAGCTGTCAGCATGCCTGAAACAAGACTCAACGAATCAGCATTCTAGGTATCAGTTATATAACTGTAGGCCACTCCAGATGGGGGAAGTGACAGGAAGGCCTGTGTTCAGGTCGAAAACTGCCTCCCCTAGGGCTCTACCCTCCCTGCTGGGGAGGGCCTTTCACCACTGGATCATGCCCCCTGCCTCCCCATGGGTTTTGCTGCACCTATCCTACCTAAAAGTTGTAGTAACCTGCTTAAGATGAGTTAAAGTCTAATGGTGCTTATTGGCTTCTGGGCCTTTTCATTTTCTTCATATTTCTGACTCATTTCTCTGTTGGGTCATTTGAGAGATTTTTATATCAATCATAAGAATGTTAACAGATGTTAAATAATCATTTTGTTGCAGATATTTGTTTTCTAGTTTGCCTCTTTTTTTTTTTTGACAGGCAGAGTGGACAGTGAGAGAGAGAGAGAGACAGGTCTTCCTTTGCCATAGGTTCACTGTCCAGTGGTCGCCATGGCTGGCGTGCTGCGGCCGGTGCACCACGCTGATCTGAAGACAGGAGCCAGGTGCTTCTCTTGGTCTCCCATGGGGTGCAGGGCCCAAGCACTTGGGCCATCCTTCACTGCACTCCCAGGCCATAGCAGAGAACAGGCCTGGAAGAGGGGCAACTGGGACATAATTGAAATTTCAGGCAAAGGAAGACCTTTCTCTCTTTCTCCCTCACTGTCCACTCCACCTGTCAAAAAAAAAAAATCATGATTCTTCATCTCTGGGATTTGAGAAAAGGTATTTAGTGATTAATTGTTTTGGGAGCATTGATCTTACTTTCCTTTCATTTAAAAACCACTGTTTGAGCATTACTAATAGCCTCAGCTGACAAGGGAAGTTTTTCTTTTCCATAGAATGTTACAAAGATAATATGAAAGTGAAGATAGAGTTATAAGTGAAGTACCTTTAAAGCCTAAGCATATATGTACTACACCATAGTAAGAATAATTAATTGCTCAGATAGTTAATTGGTTTATGGAAGTGAAACTTTACACAGCATCAAGTAACCTCACACACTTGGTTACAAGGGAGGAATAACAATAATGGCAGCAGTTTGTCATCATTATTTTGGTTAATTAGAGAAGCTTTTATATGTCACTTGAATAAAGTGGTAAGCTTTAGGGAAAAGGAGGGAACCCTTGCTTAAATTTGAGTTTCAGTTAACCAGCATGAATTTTAGTTTGAGAGGCCATCACTGTGGCAGAGAAGGTTATGCCACCATCTGCAGTGTGAACCAGTGCATGGAAGATTATCCCTTTTTCTCTCCCTCTACTTTCCTTTTCTCTCTCTTCCTCTCCTTTTCCCTTCCTCCCTCCCTCCCCTGGCTCTCCTCTGTAACTCTGACTTTCAAATACATAAATAAATCTTTAAAAATAAATTTAGTTTGATCACATTCCAGGCAGTATTAGAGTGCCCTGTATTTCATCTGGCAGACTTGCTCTTATAGCAATGCAATGTGTAATACCATATTGCATATACACATTGTCTTCCAGTCAACACGTTACACTTAAAATAAATATTTAGCTTTAAATTTTTATTCCTGAAGGATTTTCAGAGCATATAATAAAAAAAAATTAAGGACAATCTAAGAGAAGTGAGAAAAAAAGATGAGGAGGTAGGGTTTTAGGCAACTGGCCTTTATTTCCATTAGGCCAATGACTAGGTAAGACTAAAAGAAATGGGCCAAGAACATATCCAATCATTTGCACTGTTTTGTTACTTGAACATGTGTGACACATGGATGAATTAAATTGGATAGAAATGCATTGATAAAAAATAAGTATACATCAGGGTCCGCACTGTGATGCAGCAGGTTAACACCCTGGCCTGAAGTGCTGGCATCCCATATGGGTGCCAGTTTGAGTCCTGGCTTCTCTGTTTCCAATCCAGCTCTCTGCTATGGCCTGGGAAAGTAGATGGCCCAAATACTTTGCCCCTGCACCCACATGAGAGACTTGGAGGAAGTTCCTGGCTCCTGGCTTTGGACTGGCGCAGCTCTGTCCATTGTGGCCAATTGGGGAGTGAACCACCTGATAGAAGATCTCTCTCTCCCTGCCTCTCCTCTCTCTAAGTAACTCTGACTTTCAAATAAAATAAATAAATCTTAAAAAAAGAAAAAGAAGTGTTCATGAAATCAGGTAACTGTGACACATAGAGTGTTCTCATATAAGAAAAATGTAATATTGTATTTTCATGATGAGATTTTGGATTATATAAGTATTAAAATTTATGGAAAAATAGGTACTATGAAAAAACTATGCATGGATTTAATATTTTTGCACAAAATACTTACTTTTAACTCTATTTTCCAGAATCTTCTCAGTGTGCCCTTGCTAAACAACCTCATACAACCCATGTTGTTTTTGTACAACCCACTATGTTTTAACTTACTTGTTCTAAGGTTTTAAATTATTACTAAAAAGAAATAATGCATCACATATGTGGTTGTTAAATTCTGAACATTGTTTTTAAAGATTTATTTATTTGAAAGGCAGAGATAGCTTAAATAGACAGATAGATAAATAGACAGATTCAATCTGCTAATTCAATCCCCAAATGGCCACAATGGCCAGAGATGGGGAAATCCAGAACCAGGAGCCAGGAGCTTCTTCTGGGTCTCCCATGCAGATGTAGGGGCCTAAGTACTTGAGTCATTTGCCATTGCTTTCCCAGCTGCATTAGTAGAAAGCTGGATCAGAAGTGTAGCAGCTCAAATCAGCACCAATATGGCATGCCAGGACTACAGGCAGCAGCTTTACCTGCAATGCCATAGTGCTTGCTCCAAAATTTTGGCCTTTTAAATCAGAAGTTACACTGATTGGAGGTTAAAGATATTGGTCTTCCATTCTCTTATAGACACTTGGCACTATATGCCCCTAAACTGAGAGAGCCCAAATTCACTATTGGAATTGTTGTCTATAGTGAGATTCATACATTGCCAGCTGTCTGTTCCTTGTGAAATTTAGTCATACCTAAAAACAAAGCAAAAGAAATGACAGCACTGCTTACAGACCTGAAATTTATTGTAAAATAAATAATATATAAACCTTCATCTGCAACAGTCCGTAGTTTCTTATGGTTTCATTGTATAGATTTTCAAAATATCAAAAGCCAACACTAGTAAAATGAGGAATATGACTCAAAGTAAATGCTTACTAATACTGCTGATTTCAATGATATTAACATTTTAGTTACATGCAATATACTAATTGAATTGTTCAGTATCTCTAAGTGTTTCAGAATATTAGAACTATGCCAATAATTAGAAGCATCTGGAAATATTCCTCAAAATGTTGCAGGTATATGGGCAGCAGTTCAGTTCCCAGGTGATGCTCTTGTGATCTCTAATGGCCTGGGAAAATAGTAGAAGATGCTCCAAGTGTCTGGGCTCCCACTGCCCACATAGGAGAACTAGAAAATGCTCCTACCTTGGGACAGGCCAGCTGCTGCTTGGGAACTGAACCAATGAATGGGAGATATTCTCTCTCTCTCTCTGTGTCTCTCTCTCAACTATGTTTTCCAAATAAATAAAAATAAGTATGTAAAAGGAAATATAAAAAGCTGGCCCATTCTTGCAGCCACCTTAAAATGGCATGAGTTATTTCATGGGATAAAACAGAAGTCATTGAAATTATGGATCATCTTGAAATCCAGGGAAACCAAAAATCCCTATCAAAAGTGAAATCTTAATCCAGAAGAGAAATTTTGTGGGATGACTTAAGAAAAGCTGAAATCAGGGAGGATAGGTTAAGGGTTGCCAGTTTAGTTTAAGGTTCATTGATGTTGGTGTGGCCTAGGAAGACGAAGCTCACAAAAGTCAACAGCACATGCTTTTGTTTTGGAGCAGAGATCTACAATGAGGAAGGCCCATTGGAAATGGGATTAAGTGTCAAAGGGATTACAAAAATAAGACCAGTGTCTGCAAATAATTGGTAGAAATAAAAAGGAGAGAGTGATCCTACATGGGAAGCGGGATACACAGCAGACTGATAGAATGGCAAAAGCCCTGAACAGCACTCTGGTCTCACAATCAGCCCTTAAGGCATTCAGATCTGGCTCAAAAGCCCATAAGAGTTTCACAGCCATGGAAAGCCAAGACATTGCAGCAAAAAAAAAAAAAAATGACCTAAATGAAATATCCCTGTGAGATCCCAGTGGAAAGAATAGACCATCCAAAAAGGCAGTACCTTTCTCTGAAGGGAGGAGAGAACTTCCACTTTGAATATGGCCTTATCTAAATAAGATCAGAGTTAGTGAACTCAGGAGGCTTCCATGGACTTGGCAGCTCATGACATTATAATAAGACATCATAAATAAGAGTGTCAATTGTTAAATAATCAGTGGGAGTCACTGTGCACCTGCCCCCATGTAGGAGCTCTGCCCTCAAAGTGTTATACTGTGAGAATTAATGGTGAAACTACCACTAAAACAGTGCTCTATGCTTTGTATGTCTTTGTGGTTGCAGTATGTTGAAATCTTTATTAGTATATACTAAGTTGATCTTCTGTATATAAAGATAATTTAAAATAAATCATGATGAAGTATGGGATGGGAGAGGGAGTGGGATATGGGATGGTTGTGGGTGGGAGGGAAGTTATGGGGGGAAAAGCTGCTATAATTCAAAAGTTGTACTTTGGAAATTTATATTTATTAAATAAAAGTTGAACCGAAAAAAGAAATGCAATGAATAAATAAATAACAATAAGAGAAAATTGACACATATTGAAGAAAAAAAAAAAGAAGGGGAAACCAATGTTAATGTCAGGAAAACTAAAAGTGAGGAAAGGAGAAACTTGAAATATATGATGGAAAGAATATCAGCAAGGAAGCTTCCAGAAAATAGAGTGGAGCTATATTTTAGCACAATTTGTATACAACATAAGAAAGCTTAGAATCACGAAGCTACAAGATTCTTTTTTGCTTTTTACCTAAGATCTACATCGAAGCCTACCTATAAAATAGTATAAAAGTCACTGTGCTCAAACATGGACACAGAATAGGTGCAACTGTTATTCACCCAGAGAGCAACAGAGAATAAAAAAAAAGACATGAGACACAAAAAGATAGGATCAAAAAAATATGAAAACCAAAAATTTAGCACTACAAAATGGTCTGACATAAATATCACGTTAGACATGTCAAAGAACAAATTTGTCACAATCAGAACAACTCAAGTATGAATAATTAAACAAAAATAGAGGTATCAGAGGAAATTAATTAAAATTCATTAAAAATAATTATAGAACAAAAATGACTGTAGAAAGAAAATTAAACTGAAGGTAATACAAGAGTGAATAGAAAGAAAACAGACTTGAGAGGAAACAGGATATACAATTGGACAAGATCATCCAGTAACAGTGACAGTACAGAAAGCTGAAGCAATGGAACAAATTTTGGAAATTTATACTTAAAATACACTTTAAGTGTAGAATATATATATTTATATATATTTAAGTGTATATATATTTAAGTGTATATGTGCTTAATATATATAAATGTATATTCTACACTGAAAGTGTATATATGCTTAATATATACACTTAAATATATATAATATGTATTATAAATATCCAATCCCACCTCAGTCTTACTTTTTAGTCTGGATTCTATTGGATTATCCTGCAATATTTTATTTTATCTACAAAATATCTTTCAAAAGGAAGAGAGTTTTAAAGCTAAATCTTTATAGGTTCCATGTAAACATGTTTGAGTGGAAGGCAGTGTGTTTGTGCAGTATGTGTATCACATATTGTGTTGCTACAGGGGTGGTCTGCTTTATAAAATCCAGGACACCCTAATATTGTGTGGAACATAGTTATACTAATATTTATGTTGTTTAACTGAAATTCAAATTCAATTAAATGTTCCATCCTCCTAAGTCTGACTGCCTTATTCAAAAGACACATAAAAGCTTCTCAAATTAACTAATAAAATGACAAACTGCTATTTATGTTGTATCATTGTGGTTATTTCCTTCTTGTTACGAAGTGTGTGAGGTTACTTGGGTATTATATAAATTTCCACCCTCAACAACCATTTAACCAACTTCCCAATTAATTACACTGATTCTTTTCTAGTCCTATCTTTAGGCTTCACAAAATGCCTCTCTTATAATTCTAACTTGACCTCTACATTATTTTTAATAGAAAACTTTTATTTAATAAATATAAAAGTACATTTTTTGGATTATAGCAGTCTTTCCACCATAACCACCCTCCCACCCACAAACCAGTCCATCTCCACCCCCTCTCCCATCCCATTCTCCATTAAGATTCATTTTCAATTATCTTTATATACGGAAGATCAACTCTATACTAAATGAAGATTTCATCAGTTTGCACCCACAAAGACACACAAAGTGTAAATTACTGCTTGAAGACTAGCTTTACCATTAATTCTCATAGTAAAACACATTAAGGACAGAGTTCCTACATGGGGAGCAAGTGCAGAGTGCCTCCTGTTGTTGATTTAAGAGTCTCAATTGTTAAATCAACTTCTACATTATTGTAATAACATTCTATTGAACAGAAAAACTTCCCTTGTCAGCTAAGGCTATCAGTAATGCTCAAGCTATGATTCCTAACCAAAGCACAGGAAGGCAGGATCAATGCTTCCATAACAATGACTACAACTCGACCTTTTCTCAAATAGCCACAGCTCAAGCACCGTGACTCTAAGAATAGGATGCCTTTTATGAGGGAAGATTAGACTGCCTGTGCTCTTTGACTTAGTAATTTCATTTCTAGGAATTTATGCTAAGGAAACAAAACAAAACAAACAAAAAAACACAAAAACATCTGCAGATGATGTTCCTTACAGGTTTACTTGTAATAGCAATAAATCAACAAATAAATAGGAACAAAAATGGAGGCCAACATTCAAATCTCCTTCAGAATAGGATTAGATATGGGCCCTGCATGACACCTGGAGTCAAGCAGAAGATCATGTCTGTCATTCGGGAATGGGGTAGTGGCAGCGACACACTGCGGTGCCTGGCCCTGGCCACGCATGACAACCCACTGAGAAGAGAGGAGATGCACCTGGATGACTCTGCCAACTTTGTTAAGTATGAGACCAACCTGACTTTTGTTGGCTGCGTGGGCATGCTGGATCCTCCCAGGATCGAGGTGGCCTCCTCTGTGAAGCTGTGCCGGCAAGCAGGCAAGCAGGCATCCGGGTCATCATGGGAGACCAGGAGAAGCACCTGGCTCCTGCCTGTGGATCAGCACAGTGCGCCAGCTGCAACGGCCATCGGAGGGTGAACCAATGGCAAAGGAAGACCTTTCCCTCTGTCTGTCTCTCTCACTGTCCACTCTGCCTGTCAAAAAAAAAGAGGAAAAAAAAAAGAAAAAAAAAAAAAGATATGTCCCAGATGGCGCACCAAACAAGATTAGTCTCCTAATGGGACCTTACCCTACTATACAGTCTCAACAAACTATGTGATGTCATAAAAACACCAAAGACAAAAAAGCTGTCCATGCTTCAAATCCACCAATAGATTCTCATTTTATTTTTATTAATTATTTATTCATTTGAAAAAGCTAAAATTGAATTTCAATTAAAAATAAAAATATTCACATTATACATTCATTAATTATGGAAAATGGTTATTTCAAAAAGTTTGAGGGAACAAGAACTCAAAGTTAAGTTTATATTAGTGGAAGAAATTTTGAAATCTGTTTACATGTGGTCTTCAAAAAGTAATAGGATATGTTTATTATAAAAATCTATACATGGATTCAAGTATTTTTCAACAAAAATATTCTCTTAATTCTTTTTTAGATGAACTATCTGAAGTATCATTGTCTACATTGTTCTAAAAAACGTACACATTGTAGAATGGCCAAAGTGAATTAATACATATATCATCTTGTACATTTTTAAGAGGTAGTAGTCCTTAAGTCTATATTTTTCAGCAATTTTGGAGAATACAATATATTGTTAATAACCATAGTCACCATATTTCACATTTTCTTCATGTTCCAGTTCAATCATCTTCTATCTTTTGATTATACACCCACATTTTTCTTCCACTAATTAAGATGTTTAATTTTATTGTCTATTGAACTTAAATGTTCTTTTCCTAGCTTTCTTAAAGTTACCCTATTATTATGCTTTAATATTAAATATTACCAATTAGGTCTTTCAAGCTATTATAGCTAAACTAACATTTTCCCCTGTGCTAGGACCTAACTGTCACATTACAACATTTTATTTTTTTTCTCCAGAGCTCTTTAAAAACATAAAATATTTTTACACAGTTTTATTTTGTACCACCTTCTTGAAATATGCTCTATGAGTACAGAGTTTTGACATTCAGCCCACTCCAGAATGTGGAGTGAATTATAGGAACTTCATATATATGAATCTCATTATCATCAATACAAGTTAGCAATTAACAGGTAGCCACATAAAGTAAAAAACAAACTAAAAAAAATGAAAAATCCAAAAAACCCTGAAAATCAGAGCAATTATATTTGTTATAAAGGATGATTTATAAGCTGACAATGCAGAGGAAGTCAGTAGTACTTAAGGAAATGTCTACCTTTGAATGTCTGGGAAAGCTTACTTTCTTTTCTAAAAGAAAACAGGAGAGACACGGCTCAATGAGGAGGTGATATATTTTGAGGGGCTACAGTTCTTTTGCAGACATGGAAAGGGTAGTTGATGGGCTGCGACTCCTTGAACATATAAGTGTAAAGAATGAGTGAGTCTCTGATGGTTGAGGCATTAATTCACCAATCAGAATAGATGGATTTCATGAACAAAAATGAAGACAAGTATAGCCTGTGATGGTTGCAGATACATGTGGGTAGAGATGCTGGGAGTCAAAGAGGGCCTGCACAGATAGGGTTTGGCAACATGAGGTGTAATAAAGTGGATGCAAATAAACCATTGTTTAGAAATAATTTATAATCTTAGATAATTACGTTAGAATGAAACACTGAAAAGTAATCATTATAGCTTACATGTCAAGAATTAAAAACAAAAAATAAAAGAATATTGAAAAAAGGATGGCCAGCGCTGTGGCTCAGTAGGCTAATCCTCCACCTTGTGGCACCGGCACACCGGGTTCTAGTCCCGGTCGGGGCACTGATCCTGTTCTAGTTGCCCCTCTTCCAGGCCAGCTCTCTGCTGTGGCCCAGGGGTGCAGTGGAGGATGGCCCAAGTTCTTGGGCCCTGCACCACATGGGAGACCAGGAGAAGCACCTGGCTCCTGCCATCGGAACAGCATGGTGCACCGGCCGAAGCACGCCTACCGTGGCAGCCATTGGAGGGTGAACCAACGGCAAAAAGGAAGACCTTTCTCTCTGTCTCCCTCTACTGTCCACTCTGCCTGTCAAAAATAAAAAAAAGAAAAAAGGAAAGAAAAAATAAAAGTAGACATCTATCAAATGCCATTAAAATACCACACATAATAATGGATCCAATGATTTTTAAAGAATAATATTAATAAAGTTAATAAACTGCTAATAAAGACAATTAGGGAAACAGTCGAAAATGTAACACAAATAACCAATTTCAGTAATTAATACAGAATTATCCTTTTGTAGGGTTATAACCTTTACCAAGATACTAGGGTTAATGTGTGAAATTCTTAGAAATAAAACTGGCTACAGAGATCAAAATCCACAATATTCGGCCAGCTCTGTGGCACAGCAGGTTATAAACTCTGGCCTGAAGTGCCATCATCCCATATGGGTGCCAGTTTGAGTCCCAGCAGCTCCTCTTCCAATCCAGCTCTCTGCAATGGCCTGGGAAAGCAGTAGAAGATGGCCCAAGTCCTTGGGCCTCTGTACCCACATGAGAGACCTGGAAGAAGCTCCTGGCTTCTGGCTTTGGATCGGCGCAGCTCCAGCCATTGTGCCCATCAGGGAAGTGAACCAGCAGATGGAAGACCTCTCTCTCTCTCTCTCTCTCTCTCTCTCTCTCTCTCTCTCTGTAACTCCATCCTTTTCATAAACTGAGCTAGAGGTATCCAAAGGAAAGTAATAATGTAATAAATTAAACCACATAAGAAAACATCAATAGCAAGCAACATATAATAAAAAATGAAACAGTTGTTAAAGTTCTCAGACAAGTAAAAATTACAGGAAGAAAAAACTTACATTACCATGCAGGTTACATGTTGTAAAGCATTTAATAAGGTTCAGCATCTAGTAAAAAAATAAAAATTGCTAGCAGAACATTGAAATAATAAATGCCAGAGACTTCATTACTCTGATCAAGATTGAAAGGAACTTAAAAAAAACAGTGCAACTAATACAGGATCACTGGATTTTCCCCCTCCTGGGAGTAAACCTAGACCATGATACCTGCACTATCTCTCTTCAACTTTCTAGTGCAGGAGTAGTAAGGGAAATAAAACAGTAAAAAAAGCTATAAGGTGCAAAGATCAACTTCTAAGTAACAAACTGTGACTGCATTGGATGTTGCTTATATACAGAGATGAATTATGAAGTCTAAAAACATACAACGGATAAATGAAATTACTGGAATGATCAATATCATACATAAAATATATAAAATCCACTGGATTACTAAGTACACAAGAAATAGAAAATTTTAAAGGGCAATAGGCAGACTAGAAAAAAATTGGCAAGATAAATGAAAAAAATGACTAAATGTTTCGATATCTTTAAATATTCTTAAAATCAAAGTAAAAAAAGACCACTACTCAAAAAAAAAAATATATATATATATATATATATATATATATATATATATATATACCACAAATATATCATGAAGAGGAAAGGCACGGAAGTCAATAAGCAGCCAATAAATTTTAACTGACCTGAATGAAGGAGGCTGCTGCAACCCCCAGGCAGGATCCTCTCAGGAACAGGGACCAGGGAGGCAGGAGGGTCCAGCAGGTGGCAGGACCAGGAGGTGAAAACCCCTCCTCTGTTGGCAGGTGATGTGAGGACTCAGTGTCAGAACTAACCCAGGACCGGCCCCTATTTTTCTCCCTGTGATCCCTGAAGATGCGCGTCTGCGCTGTGGAGGGTGCTGATTGGCTCCGTTCTTTATGACGTAGTGCGTGCCCTCGGCTACCCAAACTGTCCAATCAGGGGCGCTTGCGTAAACAACACATAATCACGCGGGATCTTGACGTCATAGTAGTCTTCCGGTTTTGCGGTGGAGGGAGGTCCAGGGAGGAGTTTTCACGGATGGGAACCTGAGAAGGTAAGGAGCATCCGTTGTGTTTTCTGATCTTCCTTCACGCAGGACGCCTGACAGAGGTGAGTGTGCGGGACAGGGAGTGCGGGGAGGGGAAGCAGGGTTGGCAGAAGTTGATGTTCTGCCTGGAAGGACTCCCAGGGCTCCCAGGGGTTGTCCCTGGGCCTCATGTCACTACTAGCACCTCACTTCCTTCACCCCCCGCTGGTCCGCGGTGTAGGGCTGGACTGGCACCTGGGACTCTGGGCTTCCTGTCCCTTCCTCAGAGACTTGTCAGCCCGGGAGCCATCTCTGGGCAGCTGGGTGGCAGCAATTGCCCATCTTCCCCGATTGTGCACTGGGGATGAATGGTCATTTGGGAGAACCCGTGCTGGGGGTGGGAGGGTGCATGCAGGTGACAGGCTGCCCTCCATGGGGTCCTCGGTTCCTCTTTTCATTCCAGGTCTGACCTTATTCTGATTATGTCAGACACGGGGTTTCAATTCGCAAACTCTGACCTCTCAGCATAGCTCTCTCTGGGAGTCTGATATCAGTGTTATAGACTAGGCAAGTTAAAATCAAAGCTGTGTGACTCAAGGCTTTTGGTTCAGGTTTTAGTGGGGCAGGGGGAAACCATGGTTCGATACTTGAATGTCGTTTTATCACGTACACATTCCCTTAACAGGCTGTCCTCTCTGTTTGAACTTTCAGAATAGAAACTTCAGTCACATTTATGAGTGTTTTAAAAAAGGTTTCTCCAGGATAACCTTCCCAATCTCAAAGATAAATAAAGCTTAGATTCCTCACTTACTTTTAATTTGTATTTTAACAGGGTAATTTTTCAAGATTATTTGAATACAGTTGACAAAATTTGTTTTTATTGAAGGCGTGCAACCTGATATTTTAATACATTACTGGAATTTAAAAAATATAGGGAAAATTCAGATTATTTTTAAACCCATTTTCACAAAACTTTTGGAGTCCCCTTGTGCATATATATCATGAAATTATTAGGACAATCCAACTTACATATCCATCAACTTACATAGTTCTTAAAAGAGTACTTAAGATATGAATAAATTGTATTCATCTCGTTATTGTGTTGTATATTATATCTCAAGGAGTTAATTTATCCCATAATTATAAATGTATATTTTTCAAGTAACATCTTTCCATTTCCTCCACTCTCAGGCCCCTGGTAACCACCATTCTTCTGTCTTTAATTTGACTTTATTATATTCCACATATACATGAGAGTATGTGATATTTATCATTCTCTGTGATATTTCAAATAGTGTAATGTCCACATTGATACTTTTGGATCCAAATTGTGAAAAATGTCAGAATTTCCTTTTCTCCAGGTCTGATGCAGTATTTCACACTTTGATTTTTATTTTTTGATAATATCTATTTTAGCCTATGTGAGGTAGTAGACATTATGGTCTTTATTAGCATTGCTGAGCCATTTTTCCTATGATTGCTTGCATGTGTTGATTGGAAAAACTAATCAAATACTTTGTCCATTTTTATTACAGTATTTCCTTTTGCAATATGTATGTTCTTTATATTATTCCATTAATCATACTGTCATCTGCCAAGATTTTCTCCCATTTCTTTCTCTTTTAATTTTTTCTGTTAGTATGCAGAATCTCTTTTCAGTTTTTTAAAATATTTTTTATTTGAAAGGAGAGTTACAGAGAGGCAGAAGCAGAGAGACAGCAAGAGACATCTTCCATCCTCCGGTTCACTCTCCAGATGGCTGCAATGGCCAGAGCTGGGCTGATCTGTATCCATGAGTCAGGAGTTTCTTCTGGGTTTCCCAAACAGGTGCAGGGGCCCAAGCATTTGGGCCATCTTCTACTGTTTCCCAGGCCATAGTAGAGAACTGGTTCAGAAGTGAAGCAGCCAGGACTCAAACCAGTGCCCATGTGGGATGCCAGCACTGTAGGTGGCAGGTTTTTCAGTTTATCTTCTATGTCCCAGCACTGGTGACATCTTCAGCTTTTTTTTTCCTATATCTTTTTATGTAAGACAAACAATCTTCTTGTATTTCATAAATACAAATTTAGGAACATAGTGATCCTACCCATCCTGCCCTCTCTCTCACCTGCAGCCCCACCCTTCTTCCTCTCCCCTCTCCTATTCCCATTCTTATTTTTTGCTAAGATTTATCTAAGATATAATTTCTATTAACTTTAAACAAAAAAGATTATCCCTAAACTAAATAAAGAGTTCAACAAATAGCATGCCAGGAAAAAACAAAAAAACAAAACAAAAAAAAACTCCCTCAACAGTGGGGACAAGAGCTGTTCAAAGTCTTTTCATCTCAAAGTGTAAGTTTCAATTCTATAGATTACCTTTTAGGCATTCTTTAGCTACCACAGATCAGGGATCAGGGTATTTGTCTTTCTGTAACTGACTTATTTCACTAAATATAATATTTTCCAGTTGCAAATGAAAGGATTTTATTTTTGTTTTTTTTTTTCCAATCCTACTTCCTTATTTTGCTTTTGTCACCTGTGCATTTGGTGTCATATCCATAGTATGGCTGAGGCTAAAGCCAATGAATTTGCTCTCAGTATTTAAGGAGCTTTAAGTCCTGAGATCTTCTGTGTAAGCCTTCAATCCATTTGGATTGATTTTCAGGCATGGTGTAATTTAATGATTCACTTTCAGATTCTGGCATGTGGATGGCCAATTTGCCCCTGCCTCCAATGCTGGCCCCCAAAATGTCCAGTGAGTACACTTGGTGAACCCAATCTCACCTGCTGGATCCAGCCCCCCCACTGACACTGTGCCTGGATCTGGGCAGTGATAAGGTAGATACTGGCAGAGTCCAGTTTTCCCCTCACTTGCTGTCTCATTTCCCAGGCCCATCCTGCTGTGCTCTGTTGCTCTACCCTGTATGTATTGGGAGACCTCAGAATGGGAACATTCAGGGAGAGGTACATGAGGAGAGTTTGTGATGTTGGGGAGAAACAGACCGTGCAGTGATGGGGTTGGGCTCATGCAAGTCAGAGATGTGGAGGTACTTCAAAACTTTCCTGGAGGAATGACATTCACCATTGTGTTACAACCCTGCTCAGGATGCCCACATCCCATATTGGAGTATCTGGGCTAGAGTTGCATCTTCCACTTCCAGCTTCTTGCTGTGTGGTCCTGGATAGGGGGATTGATAGTTGTAATGAATTCTTGCCACCCACCTGAGAGACCAGGTTGAATTCCTGGCTTCAGCTTGGTCTGGCACAGCCATAGCTATATTGGGAATTTGTGAAGTGAACAAATGGATGAGGGTGTTCTCTTTTCCTCTCTGCCTCTGTGTATGTCTATTTTTCTTCTGAACTAATTAATTAATAAATTTGTAAAAACTACTTGGAGTATTGATACCAAATCAAAGTTAAATTATAGGAGTGAGTTCCTAGTGTTACATAGCATATTGGGGTAACTATAGTCTATAATCTTATTTTATATTTTATGGACAAATAGATGAATGGAACGTCAAGGCTCCCATTGTGAAGTGTAATGTTAGAGAAGGGAAAGTGTTATTTACCCTGATTTGGTCAATACACATGGAATAAAAGCTCATATGTATTCCATAGATATATACAATTACTGTCAATAAAACATTAAAAACTCCATTTTACTTGGTGTATAATATTGTGGGTTCTTGAAATATTTAAGTTAGTATCACAATTAATATGATCTTTGGAAGTAGCTTAATAATACAAACATAATCTAGAACACATGGACTGACATTTTGTCCTGCTAAGTGGAGCAATCAGGAGGCAGTGTTTTACCTTAAATTAATGATTAATATTTTAAACTGTTTCATGTAAGAAAAAATAAATTATTTCTTAAAGTGTACATGGAATTAATTAAAATGAGGGCAATATCAAACAAGAAATATGGAATTAAATGTTAGGTTAATTTTGATGCAGAAACTTCTGGAAACATATGTATAGTTCTTTCACAAAAATATTATCCATGAATTTTAAGGCCCCTCATATTCATGGTTTCAAATATTTTTGAACTAAAATGAACATATTTTAATTTCATATTCCACAAAATACTTGAAGCCCCCTCATATTTATTGGTCTTTTAATTTCTTCTGTGAAGCCCAAACTCATGAGCCTGTCTGTGTATTCCTAACTGTCCCATGTTTTCAGTGCATGTTCCATGCTTTGTACTATTTTGGGAGTCATATAATCATAAGCACAGTATAAGATAAGCCCATTTTCATTAATCCCACAAATATTTCATATTGTTTACAGTACCTCTTCATTGACTATCAGTCTTAGACAGGTTTTAATCCAAATTCTATCTCCAGAGATCGACCTTTTATGGACTGTCCCATAATTGGAATCAGATAGTGTTACAGTATGTGTGGTTTTGCTTTTGATTTCTTTTCTCTCTTTTTTTCCCTTTTTTGAGTTTCATTACTTTTGTTGTCTGTCATTTTGTAATTATTTTTGATTTCTAAATAGTATGGTATTATAAAAGATATACTACATGTTGTTGTTTTTCCACATCAGTATTTGGGTTGCTTTCACATTTGGGTTTCATGAATATTGCTGAACTGAGTACTTGGGTGCATGTGGGCTTTGTCTCTTTAATTGCATACCTGGGGAAAAATACTGCTGAGGCATTAAATAATCCCATGTGTAGCATGCTGAGAAACTGCCAAATTATTTTTCCTAGTGGCTTCACAGTTTTATTGGAAGTTTGTGAGGGTTCCAGGTTCCCAATATCCATGTCAATGTTTATCTATGGCTGAATAAGCCATTTTACTGAATGTGAAGTTGGATCGTCCAGAGGCTTTGATTTGCATTTCCACAATGACTAATGTTAAGCCTACCTTTTTTGAAATATTAAAATCTACTGAAATCACTGCTTCATTTTATTGTGTTTTTAATTATATTTTGTAATTTTAGTATAAAATCTAAGGTATTATTTTAATTTCTTAGTGCTATTTTCATTCTGTGATGCTACATTGAATGTTATCATTAATTATATTTTCAGAATGTTCATTGTTCCTATATAGAAATATGATTGATATTTGAATCTTTTATACTTTGCAACATTACTGAATTGTACTTTGAATGAGTTTGTAGTAAGTTCCTTAGGATACATTTTGCATACAAGATTATGTGTTACTGTCCACTCTGCCTGTCAAAAAAAAGATTATGTATTAGGCATTACAAGCCAAGTTTTCACTTTTGTTTCTAATTTGGAGAGTTTATTTTTTATTATAATTTCTTTTATTTAGTTTTTTAACATTTATTTTATAAATATAAATTTTTAAAGTACAACTTTTGGATTATAGTGGCTTTTCCCTCCATAATCTCCCTCCCATCCACAACCATCCCATCTCCCTCCAATGGCTGCCACAGCCAGTGCACTGTGCTGATCCAAAGGCAGGAGCCAGGTGCTTATCCTGGTCTACCATAGTGTACAGGGCCCAAGCACTTGGGCCATCCTCCACTGCACTCCCAGGCACAGCAGAGAGCTGGCCTGGAAGAAGGGCAACCAGGACAGAATCCAGTGCCCCAACTGGGACTAGAACCCAGTATGCCAGAGCCACAGGTAGGAGGATTAGCCTATTGAGCCACGGCGCCAGTTAGGAAAGGTTCTTTGAAGCAGTAGTGTTTGGGCTAGGATTTGTAGGATTATATACTGTTATTTTATATACTGATGGGAGCTTTGTGTAGGCATGAGAATGTCCACAGCACTTCCTTTGAAGGCATTTAACAGTGTGCAAGAGAAACTCAAATGTCAGTTTCTCAATTTGAAACAAGTATCTGAGGGTAGAATTTAGAAAACATTCAATTTGGCTCCTTGTCTTCATTTTTTTCCTCTTATGTAATCTCACACACACCCAAGAAGTCACAGGTAAAATCCATAATGAATGTTCTCTTTTAAAAAAATGGAAAATCACAATTTCATAATGAATGCTATTGAGTGGATGTGTTTTACTGAGACAGTTTCATTTCAATTATTTATTTTTTATTTTCAAGGCAGAGAGTGACAGATCTTCCATATACTACTTTTCTCCCCAAATGTTGGCAGTAGCTGTGGCTGGGCCAGGCCTAAGCTGTGAGCCAGGAAATAATTCAGGGTAGCAGAGGCCCAAGTCGGTAGACATTACCCCCTGCCTCTCAGTGTTCACATTAGCAGGAATCTGGAATCAGAAGCGAAGCTCTGACATGAACTTAAGTACAGGATGTGACTCACATCCCAAGCTGTGGCTTGCTCCCAAACTTGCCTTTCAAATATTCAAGAGTATTTTACACAGTAAAGCTAATGGAAATGTGGGAATAAAACATAGTTTACTTGCTAAAAAAAAAACTGAAAACTGTGCATAGCTATTTTCTTTTTCTTTTTCTTTTTGACAGGCAGAATTAGACAGTGAGAGAGAAACAGAGAGAAGGGTCTTTCCATTGGTTCACCCCCCAGTGGCCTCTATGGCCAGCAAGCTGCACCACTAGGAGCCAGGTGCTTCTTCCTGGTTTCGCATGCAGATGCAAGGCCCAAGCACTTGGGCCATCCTCCACTGCCTTCCCGGGCCACAGCAGAGAGCTGGACTGGAAGAGGAGCAACCAGGACAGAATCCAGTGCCCTGACCAGGACTAGAATCTGGGGTGCTGGTGCTGTAGGCAGAGGATTAGCCTAGTGAGCCCTGGCACCAGCTGATATTTTCTTTTTTTTAAAGATTTTTATTTATTTATTTGAGAGGTAGAGTCACAGACAGACAGAGGCAGAGAGGGAAAGGTTTTCTGTCTGCTGGTTCACTCCCCAAATGGCCACAATGGCTGAAGCTGAGTTGATCAGAAGCCAGAAACCAGGAGCTTCTTCCAGGTCTGCCATGCAGGTGCAGGGTCATCTTCCACTGCTTTTCCCAGGCCATAGCACAGAGTTGGGTTGGAAGAGAGCACCCAGGTCTTGAACCAGTGCCCATGTGGAATACTGGCACTGCAGGCAGAAGCTTAGCTTACTACACCACAGCACTGGCCCAACATAGATATGTTTATAATGTGCATTTCCCATGGACTTTTTGAAGATGTCTTATCTTTTTTATGCCTGCTATTTGTGTTTGAGGAGCTGGGTGAAGCAGGGAATTTTAACACTACACTGGCTTTTCTTTTTAAGATGTCTATTTATTTGAAAGGCAGAGTTGGTGGGAGCCGGGGGAGAAGGGGAAAGAGATTTTCCATCCACTGATTCATTCATTAAATGACCACAACAGCCAAGGCTGGGCCAGGTTCAAGCCTGGAGCTTCATCTGGGTCTCTCATGTGAGGGGCAGAAACCCAAGTACTTGGGCCATCATTGGCTGCTTTCCCAAGACATTAGCAGGGAACTGGAGCAGAAGTGGAGCAGCTGGAACATGAACTGGCACTCCTTTGTGATGCGGGCATGGCCTGCAGCAGCTTAATGCTCTGGCACAACACCCTGCCCCTTTATTTCTGTTTCATGGAGATCATCTTTTAATTTCAGTACCCAAAGTAGAGACCCAGGACCTGCATCCAGGCTAAGCACGTGAAATGTATCAAAGGATCTTCAAAAACTCAGTGCAAAATACATATTATGGAAAAAGTGCACTGATTTTTTTTTGCACCACAATAAACTTGTGTCTATTTTTTTTAATGTATTTATGTTTTATTTGGGTGGTGGAGGAAAGGGAAGGAGAGATTCAGACTGAGTGATTCCATCTGCTGGTTTAATGCCAAATACCTGCAAAGGGGCTGGCAGAGCTGGGAACCAGGAATTCAATCCAAGTCTCCCACATGAGTGGTATTTACCTGAGCCATCGCTGCTGCTCCCAGTGTCTGCATTAGCAGGAAGCTGGAGTCAGGAGCCAGAGCAAGGAACCTAAGCACTCCACTGCGACATCGTTCACCTGCCATGACCTAGCTCATAATTCCATTTTCCATGAAACTTTTTTTAAGAGTTACAGAGAAGGAGAGGCAGAGGGAGGGAGAGATGGGATGGGGTGAGGGACAGAGAAAGAGAGAGAGAGATTAATTTTCATCTGCTGGTTCACTCCTCAAATGGCCACAACATCTGGAGCTGGGCTACTGTGGAAGCCAAGAGCTTCATCCAGGTCTCCCACAGGGGTGAAGGGGCCCAAGTACTCAGGCCATCTTTCAGTGCTTTCTTAGGTACATTAGGGAGCTGGATTGGAAGTGGTGCACCCAGGACTCGCACCAGCACCCTATGGGATGTGGTGCTGCAGATGGCAACTTTACCAGCTATGCCATGGTGCCAGCCCCTTTACAAGCTTTTGTAGCTTCTTTTTATCACCAGGTCCATGCCCTGGTTCCCATGCTGTGTCACCAGGAGAGCTGCAATGCTTCACCTGCAGCCTGTTTACTGTGCTAACCCGGTGGTCCTGGGCTTTGCTTTCTGGCTTCCCAGCCTGGCCTGCCAGTTCTGTGCACAAGCATCTCATGAGGGTTCTTTGTCATCTTACTCCCACTGGAGATCCAGACTCTGAAATATTTGTAGTATTTGTCGCTCTTCTCTTAGTTCATGTGTTCCCTCACCTTGTGGATATTTATAGGTTACAAGTCCTGCCTGCCTTGGAAGACGTGTCTGGCAGGGCTTGGCACCTCTCTCCTCTTTTTGTGTGGGGCCCCTTGCTTAGCTACCTTGTGGGGACAGAGGGTGGGGCTGGCTCAGGAATGCAGGGAGGAACTGGCCATGGTGGGGGGCCCTCCTTTCCATACCTTCTTCCCTATGCTCTCCACTTGGGCTAGCATCACAGTCCCATCAGTGTCCACTGGGACACTAAGTTGCTGGGAACTCCTTGTCTGGGAAGGGTCCACCTTAGGTTCCCAGGGACAGGATCTATTGAGAAGAGAGAAGGTGTGTCTTGGGAAGCATGGCCTGATGGCAGAGTTTGAAGCTGAGTTCACTTTCAGACAGCTTGCATGGGCGTTTTCTGTCTTCGTAGTGCAGTGAGCGGTGCAGTGAGCCAACTCTAGGTTCCACATCCTGGTCTCCTATGCTGGCTCTGTCATTGATTAGCGGTGCTGTTTTGGGCAAGTTACTGCATTTCTCTGAGGCCAGATTCTTGTGTAAATTGGGAATAAGATCTACATAGGATAAAATACTGATTATATAGACATCGAACCACAATAGAATTTAAATAATGTGCTCAACAAGCAGAAATTGTGCTACCTATATTAGGATTATTATTTGGAAGGGGTTAGTACTGAGACATGGAATGAGGACAGGTTATTGAGAAATTAGTCCATAAGCCCAGTGTTGGTGACATTGGGAATTTAATTATCCATCAGTTCCTTATGGAGCATGGTTATTTTAGATTCCTGACAAGGTTCTGCTCCACTTGTTGGCTGGGTGACCTTTAACCTCTCTAAATTTCAGTTGCTTTACCTGTTTGTCAGAAGAAAATGAAGATAATTTCTGCTTGGTGGAATTGTGAGGATTGAAAGAGATGTGTGTAAGCTGTGGTGCTGTGGCTGGCACAGAATCTGATAAAGGCAGAAACTCTTATGTTTACTTCATGCTAACCTTTTGGGTACAGTAAAATCAAGTAGTGTTCAGTGGCTGTTCTGTTTCCAAATTTGTTGACACATTTATGTTTTTGTTATCCAATGAAAACACACAAGATGTTGACATTAACCCGTAATTACAGACTCTTTAACCATTCCTGATTTTGCAGAATTTCTGTCTTCCTTTGGAAGCTGTGGGCCAAGTTCCTCAGTATAAATCTAACATCTGTCACATGGGTCCTTGTCCCTCACTTGTCCGGGCACCTGGGATTTATATAAGTATTTTCTAGGCAGAATAACCTGTTTCTTTATCTCCCAGCATCTAGCAGGGTAGTTCACCTGTGACAGGAGCTTGAAATGGTGGCTCTTAGTTAGATTTTCTGATTAATGTCTTTTCTTTCCACTGACAGACTGTGCCGCAGTGATGGTTTTTGGTGTTTTATTTCACACTTGAACACTGAGACAGATATAACCCATTCTCTCTCTCTCTCTCTTTCTCTCTCTCTCTCTCTCTGTCTCTCAGCTTATTTATTTATTTGAGAGGCAGAGTTACCCAGGGAGAGAGAGAGAGAGAGAGGTCTTCTATCCAGTGTTCACTCCCTAAATACCTGCAACAGCCAGACCAAAGCCAGGAGCTTCTTCCGGGTTTCCCATGCGGTACAGGAGCCCAGGCACTTGGGCCATCTCCTACTGCTTTTCCAGGCCATAGCAGAGAGCTGGATCAGAAGTAGAGCAGCTGGGACTTGAACAAGTGCCTGTATGGGATTCTGGTGCTGCAAGCAGCAATTTAACCCACTATGGCACAGTGTTAGATCCTAGATAGATTCCATTCCCTTAACCAAGGAATTTTGGAAAGAATTGGTATATTTGTCAAACAGTATGTTCCAGATGTTTTTCTAAACATATTTACAAACAGTGGCTCATCAAATTCTTAGCAGAGTTCAGTGCAGGAGGCCAGTGGTGAGCCCCATTGCATGGGTGAAGGAAGAGCAGAGAGGGTGAGCAGCCCACCTGAGCACACAGCCCCTGTGTGAACCCAGACAGCTGCTGGCTCCAGGGGTGGCTGCTGGTGATTTCTATCCTCATTTCACTCCTCCTGGCCTCCTTTGCCAAGTGCTTGAAGGTGTCTCTCCCCATTGGGATCCCCCAGAAGCCACTTTGTCTTGACTCTTGGGCTACTTTCAACATGGTAGCACTGAGGAAGTCAACAACAGGGTGAAATCTGGTGCTGGGTGACCTAGGAGATGTTGATGCTGGTGGTGTCATGGGGGAGGATGCTGTTGCTGGGTGGGGGAGGAATCCCTGGTCATGTCCCAGCATGGGGCCACACTGCCCTTGTGTAAGTCTCTTGCATTGAGACTCCTTCCCCAGGAAACAGCTATCCTTTTAATCTTGTGCTAGAAACTTAAAGTGAATGTGACATGTGGTTTATTTTTAAGTTTCTTTCGAATATTAGTTTAGAGAAGTACCTGGCCTGTGGCTCCAGCTTCCCGTGTTTCCTTTCTGCTTTCACTGTTTAAAGGGAAGACTTTCCTTAGGAGAATTAGATTACCAGCTGGAGGCCTGGATGGCTTCTCAGCAAATTGTGAGCATTTGGGGTCCTGCCCAGGGTGGCAGCTTGTGCAATAGCACTGAGTGAAGGCAGGCAGACATTACTGCCTCAGATCCTAAGGTGGGAACAATCTCAGCTACAGTGCTTGTCATCCTTCCCACTAAGGTCAGGGAGGATTTCTCATCTAGCTTGCAATGGCTGGTTTTCTGGTTTTTGTTTTTTTTCCCCTTGCTGTGTCATTCGGATTCTCCAGGTGTTTTGAGTTGCCTGGAGATCTGGCTCCCAGCTGGCTTAAGAGCAGTGGTTGTTAACGTTTTCTGGGTCATTGATCACTTTAAGAGTCTGAAACTCATGAACACACTCCCCAACACGAATGAGTGCACACACACCCGTGCGCATGCATAGGAATGGTTTTGTTCATAATGTCTTCAGTGCTCTAACCCAGACTTCAGAGAGTGTGACTGCTTACCACCTCTGCCCTTCCCTGTGCCAGCCTCTTCCTGGCTTGCCTGGCTCTGAAATTCAGATGCCCCAAGCCTTGGGTGGGGTTCCAACCTGATAAGCCCCTTATAGTGTGATAGATCCTAGGGAAAGGCACTGATGACATCTAACCTACTGCCGGTTTGGCTCAGCAGTACTGCACAGTGCCACCACCAAGCAATGGCTGACAGAGCTGCCCCACTGCCAACAGTCCAGAGAGAGAGGATTGGGTGGCTGATTAACAGCTCAAGAAAGATCAAAATCTGGCCGGCGCCGCGGCTCAATAGGTTAATCCTCTACCTAGCGGCACCGGCACACCGGGTTCTAGTCCCGGTCGGGGCACCAGATTCTGTCCCGGTTGCCCCTCTTCCAGGCCAGCTCTCTGCTGTGGCCAGGGAGTGCAGTGGAGGATGGCCCAAGTCCTTGGGCCCTGCACCCCATGGGAGACCAGGAGAAGCACCTGGCTCCTGCCATCGGATCAGCGCGGTGCACCGGCCGCAGCGCGCTACCGCGGCGGCCATTGGAGGGTGAACCAACGGCAAAAGGAAGACCTTTCTCTCTGTCTCTCTCTCTCACTGTCCACTCTGCCTGTCAAAAAAGAAAAAAATTAAAATAAAAAAAAGAAAAAAAAAGAAAGATCAAAATCCAAGTTTAGAAGAAAGAACCCTGGTCACTGATTGTTCCACCTGCACCTCCCAAAGCAGGATAATATTTGCATTTGAAAGCCTGAGGAAGTGAGTCCCAAAGGGAAAGAAAAACTTCCCCTCAGACTCCATCAGCTGTGGTCACCAGGGAGGGAAGTGTCCCTCCCCATGCCACACTGAATTCCAGGGGCTCACTCACCTTGCTGTACCTTGGCACATCCTGTTCTCTACCTGGAATGCCCTTCCACTCTTCACCCCAGGAATGCCTGCTTGTCAGCTCCCAGCTCCAGGCTTTGGGAGAATGACTGCTGTTTCATCTCTTTGAGTGTCTGTTTCCCATCTGTAGGTTTGGGAGGCATGAGCTTGGTGCAGGGAGAGCACCTGAGAGAGGGTTTGACTCAGGGAGGATTATTGATTGTTAACCATCAAGATTGATATTGATTAATTTGAAAAACATCATTACAGTTTTCTTCCATCTGCTGATTCACTCCCAAATGAGAGCTTGACTGACTGATTGATTGACTATCTTTAACTACTAGATCACTCCCTAAATGGTTGCAGCAGCCAAGACTGGGCCAAACCAAAGCCAGGAGCCGGGAACTCCATCCAGGTCTCCTACATGGATGGCAGGCACACAGATCTTAAGGCATCCTTGCTGCCTCCCAGGTGCATTTGCAGGGAGCTCAAGGGAAGCTGATGGATGTATCCTGCTGGGGTTATCAATGTAATAGTGCAGTTTTAGAACTGGAATAGGACTTAACCACTCTGCCGCCTCTCCCTTCACTAATGAAGAAGCTGAGGCCCAAGTAGGTGACAGCATTCTGAGGTCATGTCAGGGGTGTAGAGAGGGATCTGTGTCATCAGTCACCACGTGCGTGGCCAAGTCATGGGCTGGGGGCCCTGAAAGGAAGGGCTTCTATCCGTTCTTTGTATAGAGTGGGTCTCTGTGTTCTGGCACACAGCCCCTAGAAAGATTTCTCGGCTCCCTGGGAGGTCTCTCCTCTGTTCCTTCCTAACTTAATCTTGCCTAATTTAAAAGCAGTGAAAGCCAAACCTGCTGAAAAGGTATTTGGTATTCCCCTTTATCAGAACAAAGTAGAACATTGAAGCTAATGACAGTGTTGGATGCTTTTTTTTTTTTTTTTTTTTTTTTTGACAGGCAGAGTGGACAGTGAGAGAGAGAGAGACAGAGAGAAAGGTCTTCCTTTTTGCCGTTGGTTCACCCTCCAATGGCCGCCGCGGTAGCGCGCTGCGGCCGGCGCACCGCGCTGATCCGATGGCAGGAGCCAGGTGCTTATCCTGGTCTCCCATGGGGTGCAGGGCCCAAGGGCTTGGGCCATCCTCCACTGCACTCCCTGGCCACAGCAGAGAGCTGGCCTGGAAGAGGGGCAACCGGGACAGGAGTGTTGGATGCTTTAACCACTCCATCTAGTGATCAAAATGCCTGTCCCAAGTTTTTGTAGTGAAGTATAACAGTGTGCCATCTTATTTTATAATCCAAGTGTAACCAGTTATTTTTTTTCATCCTTTCTTTTTTGACAGGAAGATTAGACAGAGAGAGAGAGAGAGAGAAAGGTCTTCCTTTACCATTGGTTCACCCCCTCAATGGCCACTGCGGCCGGTGCACCGCAATGATCTGAAGCCAGGAGCCAGATGCTTCTCCTGGTCTCCCATGCATGTGCAGGGCCCAAGCACTTGGGCCATCCTCCACTGCACTCCCGGGCCACAGCAGAGAGTTGGACAGGAAGAGGGGCAACTGGGACAGAATCTGGCATGCCGATCAGGACTAGAACCCAGTGTGCTGGTGCTGCAGGTGGAGGATCAGCCTATTGAGCCATGGTGCTGGCCAAAGTAAAAAGATATAATAGGTCTCAGAAAGTCCTCTGCAGTTGGGTCATTGTGTCACCCACCCAGATCCCTTTTATCAGCTTCTCTACAGCTGTGTCCTTTCAAGTTCCATCTTCTTGGTGATTACACTTTTCAAGACCAATAGCCTGGGCTGGCACCATGGCTCACTTGGTTAATCCTCTGCCTGCAGGGCTGGCATCCCATATGGGTGCCAGGTTCTAGTCCCAGTTGTTCCTCTTCTGGTCCAGCTCTCTGCTGTGGCCTGGGACAGCAGTGGAGGATGGCCTGAGTGCTTGGGTCCCTGCACTCAAGCCCAGGAGGAAAAACTTGGCTCCTGGCTTCGGATAGGCATAGCTCTGGTTGTGATGGCCAATTGGGAAGGTGAAGCAATGGAAGGAAGACCTTTCTCTCTGTCTCCTTCTCTCACTGTTTCACTTTATCTGTCAAATTAAAAAAAAAGACCAACAGCCCACCAAATTAGACTATTGCCTGCAGATTTCCAGTGTTTTAAATGTGCTGGGGCTTGTGCTGTGGCATAGCAACTAAAGCTTCCACCTGCAGTGCTGGCATCCCATATGGGCACTGTTTGGAGTCCCAGCTGGAGTTCTGGCTGCTCCATTTTTGATCCAGCTCTCTGCTATGGCCTGGGAAAGCAGTGGAAGATGGCTCAAGTCTTTGGGGCTCTGCACCAGCATGGGAGACCTGGAGGAAGCTCCTGGTTCATGGCTTCAAATCGGCCACCTGGGGAGTGTACCAGCAGATAGAAGACTTCTTTCTCTGTCTCTCCCTCTATCTGTAACTCTACCTCTCAAATAATAAAAAAAAAATGCTTCGATTTGATAATGTCCCCTTTCAAAATATAGGTCAGTTTGTGACAATTATTTTTGAAGTGAATAACTTTTTGAAGTGAAAGAGGAAAAATGGTTTAGAAGAAATCAAACAGTAGTAATTTTGTAATTAAGTGCCCAGATTTAACTTGAGCTTACGTAAAAATTATTTTGGTTGTAATCACACAGTTAACTTCCAAAGGCATCTAGGTCCTTTCACCAGCTTTGGTCATTTCAGACATAGTCATACTGATTTCCATACACTTGAACTATCTCTGAAGGAGAAAACTTACCTGTCTTGATTCTGATCTGTTTGTGAGCCAAGAACGAAGAAGCAGCTTCATTGTAATAACTTTTTTTGACATTTTTTCCAGATGTTAACTTGAAACTTATAATTTTAAAAAAATACTATATTTTTAAAAAGATTTATTTATTTGAAAAGTAGAGAGAGAGAGAGGTCTTCCATATGCTAATTCACTCTCCAGGTGGCCGCAATGGACATGGACAGAGCTGTGCTGATCTGAAGCCAGGGTCCAGGAACTTCTTCTTGGTCTCCCACAGGTGCAGGGGTCCAAGGATTTGGGCCATCTTCTACTGCTTTTCCAGGCCACAACAGAGAGCTGGATCAGAAGAGGAGCAGCCAGGACTCGAACCTGTGCTCATATGGTATACTGGCACTGCAGTTACCCTCTATGCCACAGCACTGGCCCCCCAAAATACTATGTCTTACAGTTCATTTATTCCACACAGATTGATTATGTGCCTACCATGTGCTACTATAAACTGCTAAAGTTTAAAATTAAATAAGGCCATTTTCTCATTTGGCAAGGATGAGGAAGAGATAGATGTTTACAGTGCAAGAGAATCAGTAGTTATCACTGGGTGTGATTTATTTTTAATCTATTAGTTAATGCCAGTTTAAAGTTTATTTTTAATAGTCTCCATCATCTTGCATTTCCTTGAATTAAATGGGAGAGAAGAGTGTGGGGTGATAGGTTCACTGGAAATTGTACATTATTTTACAGTCCATGTTACAGCTTTCTGCAATGCATATGGATCCTGGATTTCATTGTTTGGCATAGGGTTGTCACCTAGCTAGGTGCTATGTTTGGAATGTTTGTGCCGCAGAAGTCATGTATTGGAACTGTAATCCCCAAAGTCAGACGTTAACAGTGCTGTGAAGTGTGGTAGTTTGGGGAGGTGATTGGGTTGGAGGGTTCTGTTCATGGAATGATTCATCCTTGTGTGGATTCATGTTTTATCAAGAGTATGGCTTTGAAAAGCAAGCTGTCTTTGGCATGCTGGTTGTATGTGGCCATGTGATCACCTAGGTCACCCTGGAACTCAGCCATGAGTCCTTACTGAATGTAGCCCATGACCTTGGACTGCTAGCCTCCAGAATGATAAGAAGCAAATGTACCCAGTCTTAGGTATTCTTTTTGTCTGTTTATTTTTTTAAATTTATTTGAAAGGCAGAGACAGCTTCCATTGACTAGTTCACTCCAAATGCCCACAATGGCTAGAACTGGGTGTGCTGAAGCCAAGGGTTCAGGAACTCCATCTAGGTCTCCCAGTTGGGTGGCAGTTCCCTGTTGATTTGGACCATCATCTGCTGCTTCCCTGGCATATTAGCAGGAAGCTGGAAGGGAAGCAGAGGAGGTAAGACTGAAATCGGCCCTCCAGTATGGGATCTAGGCATCCCAAATGACAGCTTAACCCACCATGCCACAGCATCTGCTTTGGTCTTGAGTATTCTGTTACAGCAGCAGAAAACAGACCAACATATAACAGGCCAACACAATTAAAACATTTTAAAAACACTTATTTGAGAGACACAGAGAAGAACCAGCTCGTGTCTGCTGTGGCTTGAGGCTAGGCCAGGCTGAAACTGGGACCTGAGGATTGAATCCACTTCCCCATGTGGGTGGCAGGCCATCACTCCCAGTGTGACATCAGTGGGGAGCTGAAATCAGGAGCTGCATCTGGGAATGGCTGGGAGAAGCCAGCTAGTCCAATGGTGACTTACCACCAGGACAAGCACCAGGGAGGATTCTGTGACGTGGAGACCTACTCCCACATGCACACACAGATCTCTTCTCTCCTGCAATAACAGTGCCTAGCAGTAGACTTATTACTGGTTATACAGTTCTGCTATGCGAAGGAAGAGTTTTACATTTTTTTTATTTTCCAAAACCCGCTTTTGTTTTGCACTGATCTCTCTCTTTTTTTTTAATTTTTATTTTTCTAAAAGTCTTCCTTCCATTGGTTCACCCCCGAACTGGCCACTAGGCTGGGTGCTGTACCAATCTGAAGCCAGGAGCCAGGCACCTCTTCCTGGTCTCCCATGTGAGCGCAGAGCCCAAGGACTTGGGCCATCCTCCACTGTACTCCCGGGCCACAGCAGAGAGCTGGACTGGAAGAGGAGCAACCAGGACAGAATCTGGCACCCCGACTGGGACTAGTACCTGGGGTGCCAGTGCCACAGGTGGAGGATTAGCCTAGTGAGCCACGGCACTGGCCTGAACAGATTTTTTTAATTTATTTTTTTTTAATTTTTGACAGGCAGAGTGGATAGTGAGAGAGAGAGAGAGAGAGAGAGAGAGAGAGAGAGAGAGAGAGAGAGAGATATCTTCCTTTTTGCCGTTGGTTCACCCTCCAATGGCCACTGTGGCTGGTGCATCTCGCTGATCTGAAACCAGGAGCCAGGTGCTTCTCCTGGTCTCCCATGTGGGTACAGGGCCCAAGCACTTGGGCCATCCTCCACTGCCTTCCTGGGCCATAGAGAGAGCTGGCCTGGAAGAGGGGCAACCAGGATAGAATCTGGTGCCCCAACTGGGACTAGAACCCAGTGTGCTGGTGCCGCAAGGCAGAGGATTAGCCTGTTAAGCCATGGCGCGGGCCTGAACTGATCTCTTAATGACATAGTTTGAAGTCACTTGACAGCTGTTTAAATAAATTAGCTTTCCTGTAGAAAAGTAACTTTTTCACTCTTGCTTGAGGAAACGTTCTGAGTGATCAATTATATGGAAAGCTGCAGACAGTATAAGACCCCTGCTAAAAGTAAATATTAAAATAATTTTAGCAAAATAATTTTAGCAAGGGTTAAAAAGTTTGGCTGCTGACAGTAGCCACTCCTTAAGATAACTGTATCTCCACCTGCCTGCAGAATAACCTTGGGAAACTGCCTTGTGAAGCTGCTCTGTGTCTGTGTAACGGTCTCACGCGATAACACTTGCAGGAGTCCGGAAAAGAGTTACAATAAGGTTCTGTGACTGAAAGGGCTAATCAAGAGACAAGATGGGGGAACTAAGGTTAACACTAACCAAATTTTTACTTCTGTATAATGGCTAAGCTTGTAAAACATGTGTTATTTTTAGAGAACAAAGAAGAACAGAAAGTCTCCAACCCCTTATCTTGTGACATACTAAGGTTTTACTGTTCTACTGCCATCCTCGTCCTTGCTTGCTTTAGCTGATAAGAAGAAACTGCCCGTGACCCCCCTCCCAAGCCCCTTACTTAGCAACCATTAACTTGCCCAATAAAATGCTAGTAACCTGTAGCTCGCCCAATAGGATTGTAACACAATCAAATATGCTAATGCTGTGGTTTTAAGCTTTAAATACTCTGTAAGCTATTATTCGAGGCCGCTCTCTCTCTGCACCCTACCAGAGGGTGCTGCTGAGACGGCCCATTTGCAAATGTAATAAACTTTCCTCTTGCCTTTTGCATCGATTGGAGTGGAGTCTGTGTTTCTGGGGTCCGGTTTGTGGGTTTGTGGGACGCCTGCTTAAGGGGTCTTACAACAGTACTTCCCCGCATTCTGCTTCCATCACTATGCAAATGCCACCCATTTAGCCTATCTGTTAATTTGTTTTCCCGTACAATTTAATATTCTTTATATTATTTGATAGGTAGAGTTATAGACAGAGAGAGAGAGAGAGGGAGAGAGAGAGAGAGAGAGAGAAAGAAATGTCTTCCTTTCGTTGGTTCACTCCCCTAATGGCCACTACTATTGGCACTGCACTGATCTGAAGCCAGGAGCTGGGTGCTTCCTCCTGGTCTCCCATGCAGGTGCAGGGACCCAAGCACCTGAACCATCCTCCACTGCACTCCTGGGCCACAGCAGAGAGCTGCACAGGAAGAGGAGCAACTGGGACTAGTACCCAGTGCCCCAACAGGGACTAGAACCCAGGGTGCTGGCGCCACAGGTGGAGGATCAGCCAAGTGAGCCATGGCACTGGCCTTCCCGTACACTTTAAAAAGTACCTTCAGATTCTCCAACATAGCCCATTTTACTGTAACACCTCCAGTCCCAGGACCTTCCTGCAACTTACATGCTTGATAAATTTTTGCCTCATTGGAGGACTACATCATTACTCTTCTACTAGGGCAGTTCTAAAAACATTTGACAGATGTCACACTTGTCTTTTTTCTTCCTCCAGGCTAACCGTGCCTACTTTCATCAACCATTTTTGTATATTCGAGTTTCCACTTTCTTTAGCAATCCATTGCTCTTCTCTGGGTCTGCTGGTTGTCCACACCAGTCTTTAAATGGAATTTTCATGCTCTTGGCACAGCTGTTCTATGCAGAACCAGTTGGTGTTAACACATTGCTGTATCTGTCACTAATATCACATAGGACTACAGTTGTTTTCTCAACACCGTGTTTCACTGTTTCTCCAAGGCTAGCATTATCTGGTGGGCCTCAGCTTGCTTTTTCCACATGGTTATAGTTTCTTTTTTTAAAATAATTTATTATGTGGAATTCTTAGGATTGGATTTTATACTAATGAAGTCCTTGCTCATGGGCACGTAATAAAAATTTCCTGAATGTAACTGAATAACTAAGAACTTTCAAATGTTTATACTTCCTTGTCATGATATGTGTAGCAGTGAGCTAGAGTTGTTGGAATTATAGGTCAAAACTTTAAAATTGATCTTATCAGAGCCTGCCATTTGGAAAAACAAGTTCACTTCAGGAGAGTTTTGTGTTCAACTGGCATGCTGTTTTTGCTGTTTAAGAAACTTTTTTAAGGAAATGACATTTGCACGTTGTCTCAGAGCACAATGTAGCTATTTAGTATTTGTTTAGTATTTATTCTCATCTTACTCTTGCTGATAAATAGCCTGGTGGTTTTCAGTAAGGTAACAGCTGATCAACAGGATTTTCTAAATCATTTAGTTTGTAAAGCTACTGAGGTGTTTGCCTTAACCATTTCTTGCCAAGTTTAGGATGGTCATTATAGCCATTCACTCAGATACAAAGGGAAAGTGAATTTCTTCTCTGTCCTTTCTAGCAGTGAAGGCAGACAGTGAACAGGACCAGGAAGCTGATGGTGGCCTTTACTGCAGGGAGTAAAGGAAACAACAGCAGCCCAAAATGCCATTTACCTGAGATTTTTATTTTTAGATGTTTATTTACTTGAAAGGCAAAGTGTGTGAGAGAGAAATGGGTAGACAGAGCTTGCTGGTTCACTCCATGTGGACAGCAGTGGCTGGGCTAGGCAGAAGCCAGGAGTCAGGACACAATATGTTCCTCCTAGGTGACAGGGACTCATGAAGTTAAGCCATTCTCTGGTGCCTCCCAGAGAGCACATTTGCAGGAAAGTGGATGGGAAGCAGCACCTAGGCAGGAACTGAGGCTTCTGATGTGGGATGTGATATCCTAAGTGGTGTCTTGACCACTGCTCCCGAAGCACCATGTCCCACCTCCCCTTGAATGAAAGCCAGAGGAAAGGAGGTATTCTTGCTTCCATGTCTCTTGGCTGCTCTTATAGCCGAGTTGTAGAAATCAAATCAGCAATTTCAAAAGAAGTTTAAAAAGGCCGGCGCTGCAGCTCACTAGGCTAATCCTCTGCCTTGCGGCGCCGGCACACCAGGTTCTAGTCCTGGTCGGGGCACCGATCCTGTCCTGGTTGCCCCTCTTCCAGGCCTCTCTGCTGTGGCCAGGGAGTGCAGTGGAGGATGGCCCAAGTCCTTGGGCCCTGCACCCCATGGGAGACCAGGAGAAGCACCTGGCTCCTGCCATTGGATCAGCGTGGTGCGCCGGCCGCAGCGCGCTACCGCGGTGGCCATTGGAGGGTGAACCAACGGCAAAAGGAAGACCTTTCTCTCTGTCTCTCTCTCACTATCCACTCTGCCTGTCAAAAATAAAAAAAAGAAGTTTAAAAAGTTACTGTTCATAAGACAAGATCTTAACCTTTGAGATTCCTTTCTCAGCGTAACATAATGTAGATGCACTGATTCATGATTGACAAGGAACTCAGCATGTAAGAGAACCTTAACTAGGCCACCTCTGCAGTGTATGTATCAAAAAATTTCCCAGGGAGCTGGATCAGATGAGGAGAGGCCAGCTCACAAACCAGCACCTATATGGATGCCAGCTTTGCAGATGGTAGCTTAACCTGCTGCACCACTACACCTGCCCCTCTTTTGCCTGTTCTGAATTTCTGTCTCTTGTGACAGTAATCTCTTCTACTTTTCTGCCATATTATGAATACTTGTCAATCGATGTTGTGGTAGTTGAACTCACACTGTTCAATGGTAACTAGGAAGTGTGAGCATTTTGTTTTGTTTGCTGTGTCATCCCAGAACTGTTGACAGGCAGACATAACTCGGTGGGTAGGGTACACAATGCAATCTACAGATTTCACTATCAGTCAGGAGATCCTAATAGGGTGTATACTGAGTGCCTAGGCCTGTGCTACACACTACAGAAAAGAGCTTTCTGGGGCCGGTGCTGTGGTGCAGCGGGTTGGAGCCTGAAGCACCGGCATTCATATGGACACCAGTTCGAGTCCTGGCTGCTCCTCTTCTGATCCAGCTCTCTGCTATGGTCTGGGAAAGCAGTGGAAGATACCCAAGTCCTGGGGCCCCTGCACCCACATGGGAGACCCAGCAGAAACTCCTGGCTCCTGGCTTCAGATCAGAACAGCTCTGGCTGATGAAACCAATTGGAGAGTGAACCATCAGATGGAAGATCTCTCTCTCTCTTCTCTCTGTGTAAATCTGAGTTTTGAATAAATACATCAATCCTTAAAAAAAAGAGCCTTCTGAACTCAAATTCCCTTAGAGAAAGCACCTGTGTGGATTTCCTTGTGTGTTACAAAGAGTGGTTACTCCAAAAGCTTTTTCAAAGCTGCTTTTATACATAAAAGGAAGCAGATAGAGTGAGAGAAAGCCTGTCTTTTTGTTCTTTTTGTTCTCAAGTCATTTCTCCTAATCTGGTTCAGGATTTTGGCTACATTTATGAGAGAGGTGAGGATTGAAGCTACCATACTCTTCCAATAGCCCATGCCACTCCCATACCCAGCCAGCTTCCATGGCCTCTGTCAGGGTAGGGGGAGCTCAGAGGGAGGAACTGCTTTTCTTTTTAGCTGCTTTTAAGGGTCCTTTAGATGTATCACACAACTGGGCCCTTCCTCTTTGTCCCAGAGGTCCTTTCCATCCCAAGTCCACCCTTTTCCATGGTTGGCATAGCTGTCTCAGTAGTCAGGAGCACCTGTCTTGGGTGCTCCCAGCGTGGTTGGAGCTTGTCTTCCTTCCAGATCTTAATCAGCACCAACTTGCCAGGTCTGAAGTGGCTAACTGGGAACTTGAGGGGGAGACTGGGAGAGGAGTCCTTGTAATCTTCAAATGACAAGGTAGAAGATCTGGCCAGTCCACAGTTCCTCAGATCTGGTTTTTGGTTTCCATGCAAGGAGGTCTATGTAGGTTAGGAGCCCATGTAATGACTCAGGGCACAGGCCCATCTCCCTTCTTGAGCCATCGTAATCCTAAAGCGTGCTATGGGGAGGCATTTGGTCCCGAGTAGTTCAGTTACCAAGATTAGTTTAGCAGCCTGTCTTTTACTCTGAAATGGCCTTAACACAAGAGGTCTTCCTCATGCAGCTTGTTTTCTGACTGTCATTGTATTTATCCTCTGACATGTTACACAGCATCCACACACTTGTCAGCAATGGTATTGATTCCCACACACTACAGTCTGTGTTGTGTCACATCTAACATGGATGTTAATTCCCTCGTCATGGGTTTACTTACTATTCTCCCATTGGAGAGCACCCATTTTCCATCTGCAGTTTGAGTGGTGCCTATTCTGCGTAGTTCCTGACCCTCCTCTTTAGTAAACCAGGTCCTTTGTGTGGCTCTAGGGATGTGTGAGATTAGATTACATAATTCAATTCCTTCTAAGGAGACTTGCTTAGCAGCTTCATCTGCAAGTCTTTCCTATAACTTCCATCAATTTCCTCTTTGATGACCAGTTTCATGGACATAGCCAATTCTGTTTAAAGTAAGAGGCTTTCTAGAAGCTGTGTTATGAATTCTCCATGTGCCAGTTCCTTTCCTCCACTGTCACTCGGAACAACCCATCCACAAACAATCTCCTCCCACCATGTGGTGGGACCTCCCTGAGATCCAGCCTGACCTTGTCTGGTGTTCTGTCCTGTGACTCCTCAGCCCAAAAGCTTTCTGAGCTCCATTTTTTGTTTTTGGCCTAGGCAAACTCACTGCACCTTGTACTTCTTCCCTTAATAGTTCTCCTAAATTGATTTTTCATCCCTCTTACCAATGTTTGGTTAATGGTTAATTTCTTTATTATATCAGGCCAGCTCTTAATTACAAGATTAACTTTTAGAAAGTCCTTGTCCCACTGGGTCCTCTGGCTCCAGCCCAGGGTATTTCCTCATTTGATCTCTAAAGTCTCTGTAGAAAAGCACAGGGTGCTTCCTTCCTCTTTATCCTGTTGAATTTCAAATGCCTTAATGACATTTGGTGACCTGGGAGAAGATTTTTTATTTATTAGCACTCTGAAATCTTGCATTGGTGCTCAATCTCTGGGAACATTATTATTCTACTCAGGACCAACCTTTGGGAAGTTTTGTTCTGGCCCATCTTAATTCTTTTCTCCATAATCCCCGGATGTTAAACTTCCCCTAATTGTCCTCCTGCCACCCTTTGCTTTTCATGTTCTCCACCCTGAGAGACATAGGGAGGGGGCAGGCATGATAAAGGGGTCCCCAGGCTTTATGCTGGGACACTCCTCCTCCCTTTTGAGAGAGAACATGTGAGTCAATTGCTTCATCCACCAGGAAGAAGGATCTATTTCTTCTTGTAATGATGGGGTTTATCATTCACATAGAAAATTAGAGCTTGCCACATCCAGTCTTCATCTGAGCAAAACTTGGGCCAGAGGACCAAAGCTTCAGCATTTGGGTCTTTAGGCCAAATAAAACAGCAGTACTTAATCATTTTTTGCTTCTCTTTGTGCCTGGTCTGAGGGACATCCCCCTCATCCTTGGACCCCAGCATTATCCCCAGTGGACTGTCTGGGAGAAGGTTAGAAAGAGCCCCCACTTGCCCAGTCCTAGAATCCTTCCCATTTTCAAGTGGTCCCTGTGTGTCAGTTTCCCTGTGTGCTCAGTCTCCCATAACTGAGAGCTCTTGCACACCACTTCAAGTTTTCCTGTGAGCCCAACTGCCAAAGTGTAGGTTTGTAAGACCCCTGCTAAAAATAAATATTAAAATAATATTTTAGCAAGGGTTAAAAAGTTTGGCTGCTGATAGTAGCCATTCCTTAAGATAACTGTGTCTCCACCCACCTGCAGAATAACCTTGGGAAACTGCTCTGTGTAACTGTCTCACAAGATAACACTTGCAGAAGTCCGGAAAAGAGTTGCAATAAGATTCTGTGACCATTGATAAACTTACCCCTTCCCTTGCTAAAATCACAACAAGAGTTTGCTCTTCAAACTAGCTAATCACCTAATGCCCTACATTCATATGTTAATCAGGTGGCTATTGTCTTTAAAAACTGCTGTAACCCCTGCTCAGGGCTCTCTCCCTCTCTCGACTGCCTGTGGTGCTGGGGAGCCTGTTTGTGCAAGCGTTTTATTAAATATCCTCTTGCTTTTGCATCTACTGAGCTGGAGTTTTGGGTCTTTGGGCAACCACCCGAGCGTGTTGGATTCCCAGATTTGGGGTCCTTCATTGGGGGCTCGTCTGGGATTTGGATGCCCCCAGGCCCAATTCCATGACCAGTTGGAAGTAAGCTACTTGTTTTATTGGTTGCATCGTCTGGTTGGTGTTTAAGTTTGTACTTGGTGGGGCAGAGCCAAGATGGTGAATAGTGAAGTCGCACATTGATAATCTGGGAAAGATAGGTTGATATAAGAAGAATTGCAGTGAATACAGGGAAGGGCCCAGGAGAAAAAATGCAGAAGAAACTCCTCTGGATCTAGTGGAGGAGACACAGACAACCTGTGGCAAGAGCAAGGATGCTCATGGCTCCAGCTCTTAGTCTTCACATCCACACTGGAGGTGAGCTCAGTGATCCCAGACATTGGCTGAGGAAGCGGTAGAGAGAGAGCAGGGCTGAAGGCTGTGCAGAGAGAGCTCATCAGGCTAAATTCAGGAGAGAAGAAAGAGAAATAGGGGTGGGGGGGACCAGTCCGGATGAGTTTCTCTCTCCACCTAGCTAGCAAAGGTGGGCAAGAGACAAAGAGCAGGCACCATTCACAATATACGTAAATGGTGCACACCCTCAGGGCTGTGCGTGACATCAGAGCTGTGAGCAACAGGGCCACGCTTGTGAACTCAGAGCTGAGCTCAAATTAAGTCAAACAGAAAATCCTGACTCTGGTGGGGAGGGGGAGATGAAATACCAGGAGGTTAGGATTTAATAAAAGAGTAGAACTAATGAACTGAGGTGGGGGAAAAAATAGAGAGACAGTGGGGTGAGAGTGCTCATGGAGGTCACGTGACTACTCTCCAGAGACGCTACAATTCGGTAACCTTAGCAACCTAGTGGGAAACTGAAGGAGAAACCGAACCCACACTGAGCGCAGCACAGATACTTTGGGTGATCTGTTCGAAAAAAAAAAAAAAAGGCAGACGATTCCTATACCCACAGAAGCCAGAGATTGGAAACTAACTACCATCAATTCTGCTCAGCTGTGTGGTATTACTTCCCTCTTGAAAATAAAGAAATAAATAAATAAAGAGAGAGAGAGAGAGAGATCTACCACGCCTAACCCTGAAGAGCTATCAGAGCTCTCTGCCCTCACACATCTCAGGCCACCAAGGCAACTCCAATAGCAGACAGCCCACTTAACACAGTCATAGTATAACAAGAAAAAAAAACACTGTAAGGAAATAATTCAAAGAATTCCTCCAAAATGCCAAGCAATAAACACAGAAAGCATGGGAACAAGATCAACGAACACATTATGACGACCCCAAATGAACAAAACACCCCAGGCCAAGATTATGAAGATAATGAGATAGAAGAAATGCAAGATACAGATTTCAAAAAATTTATGATAGAAACATTTAGAAGTTTTCAAAAGCAAATTCTTGAACTACAGAAATCCTTATTGGACAAGATAGAAAATCTCTCTCATGAAAATGAAATCTTAAGGAGGAACCAAAATGAAACGTAGAACCTAGTAGAACAGGAAAGTGTGATAGTGAGGAGAAATCAAAATGAAATGAAGAACTCAATAGATCAAATGACAAACACATTAGAGAGCCTTAAATACACAGTCAGTGAAACAGAAGAGAGAATATCAGACTTAGAAGACAGAGCACAGGAAAGCATACAGTCAAACCAAAGAAAAGAAGAGGAAATTAGAAATCTAAAAAATATTGTTGGGAATCTACAGGATACTATTAAAAAACCCAACATATGAATTCTAGGAATTCCTGAAGGCATGGAGAGAGAGAAAGGATTAGAAGGCCTTTTTAGCAGGATACTAGCATATAACTTTCCGGGTTTGGAGAAGAACAGAGACATCCAATACAGGAAGCTCACAGAACCCCTCGTAAACATACCAAAAGAGACCCTCACCATGACACGTTGTAATCAAACTCACCACAGTGAAATATAAAGAAAAGATTCTAAAATGTGCAAGAAAGAAATGCCAGATTACTCTCAGAGGATCCCCAATTAGACTCACAGCAGACTTCTCAACAGAAACCCTACAGGCCAGGAGGGAATGGCAAGACATAGCCCAGGTGCTAAGAGAGAAAAAATGCCAGCCCAGAATATTATACCCTGCAAAGCTCTCATTTGTGAATGAAGGTGAAATAAAGACCTTTCACAGCAAACAGAAATGGAAAAAATTTGTTGCCACTCGTCCTGCCCTGCAAAAGATGCTTAAAGATGTGTTACACTCAGAAACACAGAAACACGGTCATCAATATGAAAGAAGGTAAAGGAAGAAAACCTACCAGTAAAAGACCATAGAAAACTCAAAGCATACACTAGCAAATATCTTTGAGAAAATGGCAGGGCAAAGTTACTACCTATCCATAGTCACATTGAACGTTAATGGATTGAAATCTAAACTTAAAAGGCAAAAACTGGCTAAGTGGATTAAGGAACAAAACCCATCTATTTGTTGCCTAAAAGAAACACATCTTTCCAACATAGAAGCATACAGACTGAAAGTGAAAGGTTGGAAAAAGATATTCCACAACAACAGAAACCAAAGAAAAGCAGGTGTAGCCATATTAATATCAGACAAAATAAACTTTAACACAAAATCTGTTAAGAGAGACAAAGAGGGTCACTATATAATGATTAAAGGTTCAATTCAACAGGAAGATGTAATATTATAAATGTATATGTGCCTAATTACAGGGCACCAGTTTATTTAAAAGACATGTTAAGGGACTTAAAGGGAGACTTAGACCCCAATACAATAGTACTCGGAGACTTCAATACTGCACTCTCAGAAATAGTCAGATCATCCGAACAGAAGATCAACAAAGAAATAGCAGATTTAATCGATACTATTGCCCAAATGGATCTGACAGATATCTACAGAACTTTCAATCCTACATCTAAAGATTTTACATTCTTCTCAGCAGTGCAGGGAGTCTTCTCTAGGATTGACCACATACTAGGCCATAAAGCAAATCTCAGCAAGTTTAAAAGAATTAGAATCATACCATGCAGCTTCTCAGACCACAGCAGATTGAAGGTGGAAATTAGCAACTCAGGAATCCCAAGAAAGTATGCAAACACATGGAGACTGAACAACATGCTCCTGAATGAACAATGGGTCAAAGAAGAAATCAAAAGAGAAATCAAAAATTTTATGGAAGTAAATGAGGATAACAAAAGAACATATCAAAACTTATGGGATACGGCAAAAGCATTGTTGAGAGTAAAGTTTATATCAATAGGTGCCTATATCAAGAAATTGGAAAGGCACCAAATAAATGAGCTTTCAGCGCATCTCAAGAATCTAGAAAAACTGCAGCAAATCAGACCCAAAGCTAGTAGGAGAAGAGAAATAATTAAAATCAGAGAAGAGGCCAGCACTGTGGCTCACTAGGCTAATCCTCCGCCTCGCGGCGCCGGCACACCAGGTTCTAGTCCCGGTCATGGCGACGGATTCTGTCCTGGTTGCCCCTCTTCCAGGCCAGCTCTCTGCTGTGGCCAGGGAGTGCAGTGGAGGATGGCCCAATTCCTTGGGCCCTGAACCCCATGGGAGACCAGGATAAGCACCTGGCTCCTGCCATTGGATCGGCGTGGAGCGCCAGCCACAGCGCACCTACCGCGGCGGCCATTGGAGGGTGAACCAATGGCAAAAGGAAGACCTTTCTCTCTGTCTCTCTCTCACTGTCCACTCTGCCTGTCAAAAAAAAAAATCAGAGAAGAAATCAACAGGATTGAATCCAAAAAAAAAAAAAATTGCAAAAAATCAGCCAAGCGAAGAGCTGGTTTTTTGAAAAAATAAATAAAATTGACACAGCATTGACTCAACTAACTCAAAAAGAAAAGACCCAAATCAATAAAATCAGCTATGTAAAAGGAAATGTAACAATAGACACCACAGAAATAAAAAGAATCATCAGAAATTATTACAAAGAGTTGTATGCCAACAAGCAGGGAAATCTATCAGAAATGTCCAGATTCCTGGACACATGCAATCTACCTAAATTGAGCCAGCAAGACTTAGAAAATCTAAATAGGCCCATAACTGAAACAGAAATTGAATCAGTAATAAAGGCCCTCCCAAGAAAAAAAAGCCCAGGGCCAGATGGATTCACTGCTGAATTCTACCAGACATTTAAAGAAAAATTAACTCCATTTCTTCTCAAACAATTCAGAACAATTGAAAAAGATGGAATCCTCCCAAATTCTTTCTATGAAGCCAGCATCACCTTAATCGCTAAGCCAGAGAAAGATGCAGCATTGAAAGAGAATTACAGACCAATATCCCTGATGAACATAGATGCAAAAATACTCAAAAAAAATTCTGGCCAATAGAATACAACAACACATCGGAAAGATCATCCACCCAGACCAAGTGGGATTTATCCCTGGTATGCAGGGATGATTCAATGTTCACAAAACAATCAATGTAATACACTACATTAACAGACTGCAGAAGAAAAACCATGTGATCCTCTCAATAGATGCAGAGAAAGCATTTGATAAAATACAACACCCTTTCATGATGAAAACTCTAAGCAAACTGGGTATGGAAGGAACATTTCTCAATACAATCAAAGCAATATATGAAAAACCCACGGCCAACATCCTATTGAATGGGGAAAAGTTGGAAGCATTTCTGCTGAGATCTGGTAAAAGACAGGGATGCCCCCTCTCACCACTGCTATTCACTATAGTTCTGGAAGTTTTAGCAAGAGCTATTAGGCAAGAAAAAGAAATTAAACAGATACAAATTGGGAAGGAGGAACTCAAAATATCCCTCTTCGTAGATGATATGATTCTTTATTTAGGGGACCCAAAGAACTCTACTAAGAGACTATTGGAACTCATCGAAGAGTTTGGCAAAGTAGCAGGATATAAAATCAATGCACAAAAATTAACAGCCTTTGTATACACAGGCAATGCCACAGCTGAGGAAGAACTGCTAAGATCAATTCCATTCACAATAGCTACAAAAACATTCAAACACTTTGGAATAAACTTAACCAAGGATGATAAAGATCTCTATGATGAAAATTACAAAACCTTAAAGAAAGAAATAGAAGAGGATACCAAAATATGGAGAAATCTTCCATGCTCATGGATTGGAAGAATCAATGTCATCAAAATGTCCAATCTCCCAAATGCAATTTATACATTCAATGCAATACCAATCAAAATACCGAAGACCTTCTTCTCAGATCTGGAAAAAATGATGCTGAAATTCATATGGAGGCACAGGAAACCTCGAATTGCTAAAGCAATCTTGTACAGTAAAAACAAGGCTGGAGGCATCACAATACCAGATTTCAGGACGTACTACAGGGCAGTTGTTATCAAAACAGCATGGTACTGGTACAGAAACAGATAGATAGACCAATGGAACAGAATAGAAACACCAGAAATCAATCAAAACATCTACAGCCAACTCATATTTGATCAAGGATCCAAAACCAATCCCTGGAGTAAGGACAGTCTATTCAATAAATGGTGCTGGAAAAATTGGATTTCCAAATGCAGAATCATGAAGCAAGACTCCTACCTTTCACCTTACACAAAAATTCACTCAACATGGATTAAAGACTTAAATCTACGACCTGACCAAATTATTAGAGAGCATTGGAGAAACCCTGCCGAATATTGGGACTGGCAAAGACTTCCTGGAAAAGACCTGGCAGGCTCAGGCAGTCAAAGCCAAAATTAAGTATTGGGATTGCATCAAATTGAGAAGTTTCTGTACTTCAAAAGAAACAGTCAGGAGAGTGAAGAGGCAACTGACAGAATGGGAAAAAAATATTTGCAAACTATTCTACAGATAAAGGGTTGATAACCAGAATCTATAAAGAACTCAAGAAACTCAACAACATCAAAACAAACAACCCACTTAAGAGATGGGCCAAGGACCTCAATAGGCATTTTTCGCAAGAGGAAATCCAAATGGCCAACAGACACATGAAAAAATGTTCAGGATCACTAGCAATCAGGGAAATGCAAATCAAAACCACAATGAGATTTCACCTCACCCCGGTGAGAATGGCGCACATTCAGAAATCTACCAACAAGAGATGTTCAAAAGGATGTGGGTGGAAAGGGACACTAACCCACTGTTGGTGGGAATGCAAACTGGTTCAGCCACTATGGAAGTCAGTCTGGAGATTCCTCAGAAACCTGAACATAACCCTACCATACAACCCAGCCATCCCACTCCTTGGAATTTACCCAAAGAAAATTAATTTGGCTAATAAAAAAACTATCTGCACCTTAATGTTTATTGCAGCTCAGTTTACAATAGCTAAGACCTGGAACCAACCCAATTGCCCATCAACAGTAGACTGGATGAAGAAATTATGGGATATGTACTCTATAGAATACTATACAGCATTCAAAAACAATGAAATCCAGTCATTTGCAACAAGATGGAGGAATCTGGATAACATTATGCTGAGTGAATTAAGCCCGTTCCAAAGTGAGAAATATATATTCTCCCTGATTGGTGACAACTAACTGAGCACCAAAGGAGAAACCTGTTGAAGTGAAATGGACACTATGAGGAACAGTTACTTGGTCAGCTCTTGTGCTGACTGCTGATGTACAATGTAATACTTCATTCATTTTAGTATTTTTTTCTCTGTCTTGTTCTAGTACTATTGGCTGAACTCTGTAATTAACACACAATCATTCTTAGGTGTTTAAAGCTTAACTGAAAAGTGATCCCTGTTACATATAAGAGTGGGAATAAGAGACAGAGGAGATGTACAATTTGGGACATGCTCAATTGGACTTGACCCAAATGGTGGAGTTAGAAATGTGCCAGGGGATTCCAATACAATCACATCAGGGTGGCATGTACGGATGCCATCTCACTAGTCCAAGTGATCAATTTTAGTTCACAAATGATCATACTGATAGGTCTAAGAGTCAAAGGGATCACACAAACAAGACTATTTTCTGCTAACATTAACTGATAGAATCAAGAAGGGAAAGAATGATCCAACTTGGGAAATGGGATACACAGCAGACTCATAGAAGGGCAGATGTCCTAAACAGCACTCTGAATCAGCCCTTAAGGCATCCGGATATGGCTGAAGAGCATGGTAGGCATGGAAAGCCAAGACACTGCGGCAAAAAAAAAAAAAAGAAGAAGACCTAAATGAAAGATCTCTGTGATTGAGATCCCAGTGGAAAGAACCGGGCCATCAGAGAAGGAAGTACTTTCCTCTGAAGGGAGGAGAGAACTTCCACTTTGACTATGACCTCATTTAAATAAGATTGGAGTCGGCAAACTCAAAAGGCCTCCATAGCCTTTGAAACTCATGACTAGAGCCTAGGAAGATTACTGATGCCATAAACAAGAGTGTCAAATTGTTAAGTCAACAACAGGAGTCACTGTGTACTTACTTCTTCTGTAGGATCTGCCCTTAAATTAGGGTCCAATATGAAGTAATGCTATAACTAGTACTGAAACAGTATTCTACACCTTGTGTTTCTGTGTGGGTCCAAACTGATGAAATCTTTACTTAATATATACTAAATCAATCTTCTGTATATAAAGATAATTGAAAATGGATCTTGATGTGAATGGAATGGAGAAGGAGTGGGAGATGGGGAGGGAAATTGTGGTGGGGGAAAGCCATTGTAATCCATAAAATGTACATTGGAAATTTATTTTTACTACATAAAAAATTAAAAAAAAAGTCTGCACTTGGTGCCCGTACTGGACTTGAATTTGTATTGGACCAGTGGGGGAGGCAGACATGCCCTGAGACCCCTGGTCCCACCCTGGGGGATGCTCCAGTGGTGGTTTGGGGGAGAAGAGAAAGTGTCTCTCTCTTTCCCAGGGAGAGCCTGGCCATCCGGCAGCTCCCTTTTGAACTTGTACTTTTGGTTTGCTACGGACTTGGTGCCACGCAGCACGTCTTGTGTGTTCTGTGTGTCTGTCTGTTTTTTGTCCTCCTCCTCATTCATTTTACTCTCTCTGTACCCCTGGGGCAACAACTAACCACCCCTTTAGGCCTTACTTTAGGCCACTGGAAAGAAGTTCAAAACCGCGATCATAATCAGTCGATCGACGTCAAAAAGAAGAAGTGGGTGACTCTGTTCCTCGGAGTGGCTGACCTTTGAGGTCGGCTGGCTGAGGGATGGGACTTTTAATGCTAATATTATCTCACAGGTAAATGTGTCTGGACATCACAGGTTTTTCCCCTCCATTCAGTAGCTGGCCAGATGCAGTACTGGCTGTTTTCTGCTTCTGATCTCTATAACTGGAAAACACATAACCCCTCTTTCTCCCAAGATCCCCAAGCGTTAACAGGACTGATCGAGTCCATCCTGTTAACCCATCAGCCCACATAGGACAACTTCCAGCAGCTTATGCAGACCCTTCTCACCACTGAGGAGAAGCAGCGTGTCTACCTCGAGGCACGCAAGAATATCCCAGGGGCTGATGGAAGACCAACTCAGCTGCCTAATGAAATTGAAGAGGCCTTTCCTTTGATCCACCCTGACTGGGACTACAACACGGTTGCCAGTAGGGAGTGAATCCATCTCTATCACCAGGTTCTCCTAGCAGGTCTCAAGGGGGCAGGGAAGCACCCCACTAATTTGGTTAAGGTACATGCAATAGTCCAGGGAGCTGAGAAGACACCGGTGGGTTTCTTAGAAAGATTAATGGAAGCCTACCGCATGTATACCCCATTCGACCACCTTGAAGAGGAGCGCCAGGGGGATGTAATCATGTCCTTTATTGGACAGTCAGCACCAGACATCTGAAACAAACTGCAGCGGCTAGAAGGGTTGCAGGGGTATACTATGCAGGACTTGATGAAGGAGGCAGAAAAGATCTTTAATAAAAGAGAATCTCCAGAAGAGAAAGAGGAGAGAATATGTAAAGAGCAGGAGGAGAGGGAGGACAGGAGAGACCAAAAGCGTAACAGGGAACTGAGTAAAATTCTGGCCACTGTAGTACAGAATCCAGGACAGAGTAAGGCAGGACAGAAAAGGGGCCTGAAAGACAAAAGGAGGCCATGGGTGGAAAGGGACCAGTGTGCCTACTGCAAGGAGAAAGCACACTGGGTCAAAGACTGTCCAAAGAATCCTCAGAGACCTAAGAAGAAGCCTGTTCCAGTCCTCTCCTTGGAAGAAGATGAATAGGTAGGTCAGGGCCAGGACCCCCCCCCCAAGCCCAGGATAACCCTTGATGTGGGGGGCCAGTCGGTGACCTTCCTTGTTGACATGGGAGCTCAGCACTCAGTATTGACCAAGGCGACGGGGCCTTTCAGCTCCAGGACTTCCTGGGTCCAGGGAGCAACCAGGGGAAAACTGTGATGGACAACTGATCGAAAGGTCCATTTGAGCATGAGGCAGGTAACGCACTCATTTCTGTTGGTGCGAGACTGCCCTTACCCCCTCCTAGGCCGAGACCTCCTTTCAAAGTCGGAGCCCAGGTACACTTCCATGAGGAAGGGGCCACCGTAACAGGCTCAAAGGGGCAACCTCTCCAGGTGTTAACTGTGCGCTTGGAGGATGAACATCGGTTGCTTGAGAGACCCCCATCTTCTGATCCCTCCCTGGATCCCAAATGGCTCACTGACTTTCCCCAGGACTGGGCAGAGACTGCAGGAATAGGGTTGGCTGCCAACCAGCCTCCCCTAATTATAGACCTAAAGCCCTCAGCTACTCCCGTGTCAATCCATCAGTACCCAATGAGCAAGGAAGCTAAGGAAGGTATCTGACCACACATCCAGAGACTGTTACAACTAGGCATTTTAAAGCCTTGCCATTCACCATGGAACACCCTCCTACTACCAGTAAAGAAACCCAACACAAGGGACTACCAGCCAGTACAGGACCTGCGAGAGGTCAACCGAAGAACAGGGGACATACACCCCATGGTGCCTAATCCCTACAACTTACTGAGCAGCCTGCCCCCGAGCCATGTCTAGTATACTGTGTTAGATCTTAAATATGCATTCTTCTGTTTAAGACTGAGTCCTCAGAGCCAGCCTATATTTGCTTTTGAGTGGAAAGATCTGGAGACAGGATTCTCAGGACAGCTCACCTGGACAAGACTGCCACAAGGATTCAAGAATTCGCCCACCCTGTTTGATGAAACTCTACACCAAGACCTGGCCAACTTCTGAGTCAACCACCTGGACCTGGTCCTGCTACAATATGTGGACGACCTCCTCCTGGCAGCTGAAACTGAACAGGACTGTTTGAGAGGTACTGGGGCCCTGCTAAAAAGACTGGAGGAATTGGGGTATAGAGCCTCTGCTAAAAAGGCCCAAATATGTAAGAGACAAAGTGGCCTACTTAGGCTACCTTGTTGAGGAGGGGCAGCAATGGCTGACTGAAGGCCAAAAGAGAGCAATTGCCTTAATCCCATCACCCACTGATGCCAAAAAGATGCGGGAGTTCCTTGGTAGTGAGGGATTCTGCTGTCTTTGGATCCCAGGGTTTGTGGAGCTAGTGACCCCATTGTACCCCCTCACAAAGGGAGAAGAACAGCAACGGGCATTTGACAAAAAAAAAAAAAGGGCCCTGTTGTCAGCCCCGGCCCTAAGCCTCCCAGATATGGCCAAACTTTTCACACTGTATGTTGATGAAAATAAGGGGAAGGCAAAAGGAGTATTGGCCCAGAAGCTCAGGCCCTGGAGAAAGCCAGTGGCATATTTCTCCAAGAAGCTGGACAATGTAGCCACTGGCTGGCAGCCCTGCCTTCACATGATTGCAGCAGTAGTGGTCCTGGTAAAGGACTCTGACAAGTTGACCTTGGGGCAGCCCCTCACTGCAGTGGCCCCTCATGCCATAGAGATTGTCATCTGCCAGCCTCCAGACAGATGGCTATCAAATGCTAGAATCACCCACTACCAGACTGTGTTGCAGATTCGGTTCGGCACCACAGTCTCTCTCAACCCAGCTACCCTGCTCCCGGAACCGGGATCCAAGTCGCAGGTCAGCCATGACTGCCATCAAGTGCTGGCTAAAGCACACGGAACCCGGAAAGACCTGACTGACCTGCCCATGCCAGATGCCGAATGCACCTGGTACATGGACGGGAGCAGCTTTCAGTGCCAAGGTGAGCAAAGGGCGGGGGCGGCTGTGGTAGATGGAAAAACTGTCATCTGGGACTCGGCCCTGGAGCCTGGGACTTCAGCACAGAGGGCTGAGCTCATGGCCCTAACCCAAGTGCTCCGAGTGGCTGACGGTAAGAAGGTCAACATTTACACTGCCCATGTACATGGGGAAATATACCAGATGAGAGGCCTCCTGACCTGAACAGGCAAAGACATTAAAAATAAACAGGAGATCCTAGACCTCCTACAGCCTCTTTTTCTGCCTAAAAAGCTAAGTATAATTCACTATCCTGGACACCAACAAGGTAATGACCCCGTGGCACAAGGAAACAGGATGGTGGATGAAGCTGCTAGAGCAGCAGCCCTAGGGCAGTGTGTGCTCCAACTGGAGACAATCAAACCCACCCGGTTGCCAAAGAAATCCCCTTTCTCTTACTCGGACCAAGACTTGGACATATTCCAACGGCTTGGAGCAGAGTATGCTGAGCAGACGGAGGTCTGGAAACATCAAAAAAAGGTTGTTTTACCCCAAAAACTGGCCAAGGAATTAGTAACTCACCTTCATCAATGGACTCACCTAGGACACAAGAAACTAAAGGCACTCTTACAAGAAAAGAAACAGTCCTATCATATCCCCAGGCTCAACTCTTTGTTTCAGCATGTCACTGGCGCCAAGGTAAATGCTGGATATCTCAAGTTTCCAGAGGGAGCCAGAATAAGAGGGGAACGGCCTGGAACCAACTGGGAGGTTGATTTCACAGAGACAAGGCTAGGTAAATATGAAAATAAGTATCTCCTAGTTTTTGTAGACACTTTCTCTGGATGGACAGAAGCACTCCCCACGAAGCGGGAAACCACCCAGGTGGTTGTCAAGAAGATTCTGGAAGAAATCTTACCCCAATTTGGCTTGCCTAAGGTAATAGGGTCTGACAATGGCCCTGCATTTGTCTCCTAGGTAAGTCAGTTGGTGGCTGGAGTACTGGGGATAGATTGGAAATTACATTGTGCCTACAGACCCCAGAGCTCAGGACAGGTAGAAAGAATGAACAGAACAATTAAAGAGACCTTAACCAAATTAGCTTTAGAAACTGGCACTGGAGATTGGGTCCAACTCCTCCCCATGACCCTGTTCTGGGTACGGAACACCCCCTCTTACCATGGTCTGACAACGTATGAGATTCTTTATGGGGGGCCTCCACCGAAGACAGGTCTGCTTGATCCTGCCACTGACTGTTGTCAATGCCCCTAACTTTCAGGCCTGATTAAGAGTGCTCCAGGTCATCCAGAACCAGGTCTGGAAGCCTCTTGCTGCAGCCTATCATGCCGAAGAAACAACTGTCCCACACGCCTTCCAGATCGGTGACTCTGTACATCAGGAGACATCAGTCCAAGACTCTTGAACCTTGCTGGAAGGGCCTGTTCACCATGCTGCTGACAACCTCCACTGCTCTCAAAGTAGATGGAATTGCTACCTGGGTCCACGCCTCACACATGAAGTGAGCACCACCTGAGGACCACAGAAACCCGGACGGACCAGCCCAATGGAAGCTTCAGCATACCCAAAACCTGCTCAAGATAAGATTCTTAAAGACTGTTTAGTGCTTATAATGCTTTTGACTTTCCCCGTCCCAATTGTAACCAACCCCCATGCTCCCTGAAGGCTCTCTTGGTAAGTGCTCTACGGCATGGGAAATGTTGTTTGGTCTGTAAACCATATAGGCACACCATGGACATGGTGGCCCTCCTTACACCCTGATATATGCCAATTAGTAGCAGGACTGGACACTTGGGATATACCAGATCAAAACTCCACCGATATTCTCAGGGAAGGGGGGACCACTGAAAACACTTTAAGCATGAGACTTGGGCCTGGAGGAATGGGGTGCAGTTATCAGGCAAAAAGGCATAAACTGCACCAACAGGAGTTCTATGTATGCCCTAAGGATGATAGAAGCCCCCAGCAAAGGTGGCAGTGTGGGGGCTCCAAGTCTCTATATTGTAAAGCCTGGGTTGCGAGACCACTGGATCGGTCTGGTGGAAGTCGTCCTCTAGTCAGGACTGGATTAGGGTGCTCCGTAACTCCACGCCCTCTGACACGAGCCAAAATCCACTAAACATCACTTTTACTGCAAAAGGAAGAAAAAGCTCCTCACAACTTGGTTGGGTACAGGGAAGGACGTGGGGGCTGCGATTTTATGTGTCTGGATATGACCCAGGTTTCACACTAAAAATTAGACTACAAATACAAACCCCCAACCCACTACTGGTGGGGCCAAATCCCGCCCTAAAAGAACAGAAATCACCCTTCCACATTTAGGGCCAGCTGGTCTACCCCAAGTTATACATAGTACTGCCACTTCTTTCCACTCTTCAACTGGGCCACTTTCCCAACCGCCACCAACCACTGGGCAACAGCTGCTCAATCTCCTGTCAGGGGCCTTTCAGGCCCTCAATCAGACTAACCCCAATATAACTGACTCCTGTTGGTTATGCTTGGCTTCGGGACTACCCTACTATGAAGGCATTGCAACTCCCAGAACTTACAAAAATACCACAGAGATTGGCAACTGCCTCTTGACTTCACAGCCACAGCTGACCTTAACGGAAGTCTCAGGGCAAGGAACTTGTATAGGACCCCCCCATCCCACAAAAGCCTTGAATAGCAAAACTGCTATTCAAATTCAAAAGACAGGAGCCAACTCTTATTTAACCCCAGCAGCAGGAACCTGGTGGGCCTGCAACCAGGGCCTTACCCCCTGTATATCCACGAAAGTCTTAAATCATACTAATGACTTCTGTGTCATGGTACAGGTAGTGCCCAGGGTATACTATCACCTGGCTGGTACTCTGGAAGACTGGTATGACAGACATCCCACCCGCTTCCAGTGGGAACCTGTTTCTTTAACCCTGGCAGTCATGTTTGGACTAGGGTTCGTGGCTAGGGTTGGCACAGGAACAGCTGCCCTGGTACAAGTTTCCCAACTCACTGACCTCCAAGCAGCCATAAGTGAGGACCTATGGGCACTACAGCAGTCTGTTTCAAAATTAGAACAGTTCCTCAACTCCCTCACAAAGGTCACCCTCCAAACCAGAAGGGGCTTGGAATTGGTATTTCTTAAGGAGGGAGGTTTGTGTGTTGCCTTGGGGGAAGAATGTTGCTTCTATGTAAACCACTCTGGGGTCATAAGGGAATCCATGGCTAAACTTAAAAGCAGGCTTGATGCGAGGCAAAGGGACGGGGAGGCCCAGCTTGGTTGGTTTGAAGGCTGGTTCAATAGGTCCCCATGGATGACTTCTCTAATCTCTGCAATAACAGGCCCCCTTGTTATCCTGATTTTACTGCTGACATTGGGCCCGTGTATCCTTAATAAGTTACTCCAGTTCATTCGTGAATGACTGTCCGTCGTCCAAGCCTTGGTGTTAACCCAACAATACCAAGCTCTCAAGACTACTGAAATACCCTATATTTTAGGATTAAAATCAGCTCAAAAAGAAGAGGAGGGAATGTAAGACCCCTGCTAAAAATAAATATTAAAATAATATTTTAGCAAGGGTTAAAAAGTTTGGCTGCTGACAGTAGCCATTCCTTAAGATAACTGTGTCTCCACCCACCTGCAGAATAACCTTGGGAAACTGCTCTGTGTAATTGTCTCACGCGATAACACTTGCAGAAGTCCGGAAAAGAGTTGCAATAAGGTTCTGTGACCATTGATAAACTTACCCCTTCCCTTGCTAAAATCGCAACAAGAATTTGCCCTTCAAACTAGCTAATCACCTAATGCCCCACATACATATGTTAATCTGGTGGCTATTGTCTTTAAAAATTGCTGTAACCCCTTCTCTGGGCTCTCTTGCTCTCTTGATTGCCTGTGGTGCTGGGGAGCCTGTTTACACAAGCGTTTTATTAAATATCCTCTTGCTTTTGCATCTACTGGGCTGGAGTTTTGGATCTTTGGGCGACTACCCGAGCGCGTTGGATTCCCAGATTTGGGGTCCTTCAGGTTTTTGTACGCCCCATGTCCCACTTTGCCCATCTCTGTCCTTTCTCTCATGGGAGAACAAAACCACAGATCGGGACTCCACACTCACTTTCTATGTAGGATACTTTGTCAGTCACTCACACTCAACCTAATACCAAAGCAGAAAGGCAGTATTTTTAAGCTGAAGTTTTCCTACACAAGGTTGTTTGGTTCCTGCAGTGCCTGCTTTTTCTTTCTGGTGTCACCTCTGCTGTCTCTTAAATTGAAGTCTTGAGCTTTTCTGTGACTGCAGGGAGATGGGCCAGTGGGACAGAGCAGGCTGCCTGAAGTCAGTGGGGTTCTACTCTGGGGTTCTACTCTATGCAGGCACAGAGATCCCAGACAAGCCCCCAAGTTTTTTGGGAAATAGCCTTCCCTGTCCACTCAAGAAATGGACTTGGACTTGCAAGATCAGGTTTCTGATGAGCAGGTACAACTGGAGCAAGCAATTTATATCCTAGTACATAGGCTCCCCCAGGTCCTCATTGTCAGAGTACTATGACATGTGCAATCTTCCCAGACATCACCTGAGTTACAAAGTTATCTTCCTCCTTCCTTCTCTTGTATTTTAATTTCCCCTTGTGAGCTGGCTACTCCATAACATCCTGTTTGCCTAGTGAGTTTGGCTACATCTTCAGGTTAGCTGAGGGTGGTTTTCCATGCTGTGTTGAAAATGGACCACTGGACCACAAGATATTTTTTTTACAGCAGGTGAATGGGCTAGCTTGAATAGCCATACCACAGAGTATTACTCATCAATAAAAATAAATAGACTGTTGCTCTATTCAGTAACACTGAGGAAGGACTAAAGGGGCACGAGGAGGGTTTGGAGGTGATGACTTGATTGTGATCGGTTCCAGGGGTTATGAATGTGCCAAGACTTAGATTGCATGCATTTAAAATGTACACTTCATCGTCTATCAGTTATACCTCAAGGCTATTTAAAGTAGGAGGGTACCCAAAAATTCATGGAAAATGGAAATAAAGGATAAGTTTATTTTGATGCAACTAAAGGCTGAGCTTGGGGGAGGATGTTATGGTGCAGCACAGTGGGCCACTGTTAGTGATGATGGCCCAAGGGCTCAGCCTCCTGCTGCTCCTACAGGGGACCTGGGTGGAGTTCTGGCCTCCTGGCTTCTGCCTGGCCCAGCATCAGCTGTTGGCATGCATTTGGAAGGAGAGTTCTCTGTGTGTGTCTGTCTCTCTCACTAAACCTTTCAAGTTGGTTAAAGTAAAGAAACAACTACATAAACTATGGTAGAAATCAACACTCAGAGTAACTCTAGTTTTAAAAGAAGATGGAATTTCATGCATGTGCTGCATTTTCAAAAAGTTCATGGAAAATGCATGCTATGAAATAACCATATACGAATGTCAAGCCCATTTAAAAATACAAGGGCTCTTGGAATGTGGACTTCTGAACTGGTAGACCTAATGCCTGCCCCTGCACAAGTGTTTTGAGATACTTTCATGTAAATAAATAATAAACCATTGAGAATTCCAGGGCTGTTGTTAATTAGACACCTACATGCAAATGACATGGTGTTTGACCAGAGGTTAATAAAAGGGCCTTGCTTGCTGATTTGTGCTTCTTTACAGCCAAATCAGTAGGAGATGTTGAGAATTAAAAAAAAATCTCCCTATTTCTCACTGAAGAAAAATTATATGGTTAATCATTGAGACTTCTTTTAAGAGTTTAGATGATTTCTAATGAGGAACTCAGCCTGAATTGAGAGAAAGAGGAATAAAAAATGTGGTGATGTTAATTCAGTGGCTAATCCTTGCCCATGGAATCAACATCAGATTCCTGGTTTTTACCCTGTAAGTTTCCTGCTGGGCTTTGGCCCACCCTGTCTGCAGAATGCACCATGCTGTGCCTGCCTCCCTTCCTCAGTGCTTCCTACCTACCCCACCTCATCACCATTGTTGCCTGTCTGGGTAAAATGCTACTCAGCCTTTAAGTTCCCATGCAGATAGCAAGGGGTTTCTCTGATTGTCTCAGCCAGAAGTATGTCACCCGCATTCTGTAGCTGACTCAACACTAAGCATGTAGTCTGTTTCCTGTGCCTTGCACTGTATCAATTTACATGCATTTCTGGAGTGACTTTAGTCAGTGGCACCTAGCAGGCACATTGCATGTAGTAATGAGTCATGATTCTTTGGGACTGGCTTTCTTATATCTGCCCATTGCCTGTGGTCATTTTTTTATCTGAGCTCTTGGTCCACAAACATAGACATCCCTGATTTTTACTCTGCATTTTCTTCTCTGTTTCCACAGCCTGTAAGTTTTGTCAGTTTTGACAGTCACTCAGAAGCAGAAGCTGCAAAGAATGCTTTGAATGTAAGTATGTAATAATTATATAATCAGAAGAGTTTCCTCATGAGAGTGGTGGGAAGGCATGGAACCTTCTAGAACTTTCTGGACAGGAAGTTAAATTGAAGGAAGTGACTGCACAGTGAGGAGGGACTGAGCAGTTTTGTTAGACCTCTGAAGAGTTTTTTCCAAGACCCTCACTCAGATATGTAAGTTATTAAATAACACTTTGCTTTCTGCTGACTTCAATTGAAATACGGTGTAGGTGTTAATTACACCCCATCACATCCTGTGGTGGTGTGCAAACCCTGCTGCTCTTGACCAAAGCAGAGGCTTGGCAGCAATGTGGTCTAGGCCATGAACTGATCCAGATCTTGGCTCTTCCTATTTCATGAAATTTCCCTTTTAGTTACATGGCCTTTACAAAAACAGAAACAATAGGTGATAGTCTTTTCTGTGATTGATGAGATGTTTGCATGTGAGGTTTCCCCAGAAGACGTTCTGCACTGTGATATAATAATTATAATCAGTAATTGAGTAGTGATACTTGTATAGTATTTGCTTTATAGGTCTATCACCTACCATTTGCTTAGAGGCTTTTCCTGGCATTATTGTTGTAACCACTGCCCTTTGGTCTGCTGAAACACAAAGCAAATGGAACTCAGCCTAGGGAGGTGGGGAAGCAGTCTCCATGCAGATGCTGGGGAGTCTCGGTGACATCAGGCTGTGGGTGGCAGTGTGTAAGTGTTTGCTAATGCAGTGCAGAGCAGACAGGATGCTTCCTAGAAGGTGAATGGCCACTGGACTGAATGTAACTCAGTGCCATGGGATGGGTTTCTGGGGCTTGTTGCTGGCTTTCTTTCATTGTGGTGCTTGCAGGTTGTCCTGCCTGCTGCTTGGTTAGCAGACCATAGGAGCATGGCAGCTGGAAGCCTGGTCTTCCAATGACTTTAGGCCCAACAGAGGGGCCTGTGAGTTTGTTGGTGTGGCCTGATGTGCCACTGTGACACCCACTTGAAAGGATTGTAGACTGTGAAACAAAAATGTGTGCACTCTCAAAAAAAAAAATCAAGTTGAATTACTATTTCAGTTTTCATGTTAAACATCTAGGAGTGTTTTAGGATGGCAGGATAAATGACCAATGCTCAGGCTAACTGCCCACTCTGTTCCTCTCCCACAGAACGAAGTGTTCACTAGTTACTTATTGAGCCCCAGTAGCACACTGAATGCCGGTGTCTAACTGATTGTTTTGATAAACACTTATGATTTTTGTATTACATGGATAGAATCATAATTATCTCAGTATAGCTTGAAAATGAAACCACAGTGTCTGTTTACGCAGGGTTTTAATGTTATTTTAGCTGGGTGGGGCATCTTTATCAATGCAAAAATATGCTGGGTCTCTTCATGTTGTATTAGGTGAAGTTCACTGTGCTCTCTCATCATTTTTACAAAGGAAGTAACAGCAGTTGAAGCTCATTGGTAGAATGGGCTCTCAGGGCCTTCTCTTCTGTCTGCTGTGAGTATGAAGATGTCCCTGACTCACTGTAGCACAGAAGGCTTTTATAATGACCTCTGTTGTCCCCCACTCCTAAGGGTCAGGTGGTTTTGCCTTTTTTCTTTAATTCTCCTTTCTTTTTCCAGGTCATTAAAGTAATATTTTCCAAGTGCTTAAATGATATTACTCACAAACTCTGTCCTTGCCATGCTACAAATAATACAGCAAGCATAAGTTTTCTCAAAGCCCAAGGAGTCTCTGTTGCAGACAGATGTGTAGAAGCTGTTTCACCTCTGGGCCAGCTGGCCCCAGGTCCCTGTGCTTTCTGCTTCTGAGGTCTGCTTCTAGGTTGTTCTCTTTGCACTGGCAGCAGCATTGTTTCCCTTAATCATCTATGCTGTTAAATAAAACAGCTCTAACTCTGTTCTATTCCATGTATCTATGAGGGGGGACTCTTACTTTCCCTATGGGGTCAGTGAACCTGGGCTTTTGCTGAGCTTCTAGCCAATGTCTTGCTAGACAGCTTAGCTTTTTCCATGCCTGGTGTTAGAGGCACTGTGTGCTTCAGGGCTCTTTCTAGTGGGACATTCACAGAAACAGGAGGGGAGGGTGCCTGCAGTTCAGTCAGCAAGTGGGCATCTGGAGTTGGACCTAGGAGTCTGCTATGGGTGAGCCTGCTGCATCGCACTTGTCTGCCCTAGATAGCATCTTGCTGCTGGCTGTGTCCATGGAACATTCTTGCATTTTTCCTGGTGACACTAGAAGCCCGTTGAATTCATGTTGCCCAGCACAAACAGCCACAGTAGTCTGGTATATGACCAAGGAGCAAGGTTTGCTTACCCTGCAGAGCGCATGGGCCTTTTCAAGGTAATGAAATTGATCATGAAGCTTGCTTTTGTCTTCTCTGACCCAACATACTTGACCTTTTATGGTCATCTTTTCTAACTGATGAGTTATAGACATAGGGTGCTCCTAGCCATTGCACCCCACCCCCACCCCATGTAAGTTATCCTTGCTTCTCTTAAAAGAAGCTTTCCCTTGTGTTCCTTTTGGGAGACTTCAGTGTTGTAATGTTTTGCTTCATTCCATTGTTGAGCAACTTAACATCTCAACCCAGTAACCCCTCCTTATAGGATAGTTCACAGTGTTATTAAAAACCACTTCTGCTTTATTGGTGCTGCTGTTCTTGTTAGTATTCCTCTGTCTTGGTTACTGGCTTGTTCAGTTATTAGTCTTAATAATTAAGTCTTTTCCCAAAATGAGGGATTTTTAAATCCATTTTATTTTCTTCCATTTTTGGGCCATGCCTCAGGCAGTTTGATAATTTTATTAAAAAACATGCTCAGGAGGAGCAAGGGAGTGAACAACCTGGGTGAGTCGCTTTTTGCACAGCCTTAAACCTGAAGAATCAAGCATAGCTCTCTGGCGACACACATCACAGCCTCTAAGGATCCATCAAAGCAGACAGCCCACTAAGAGGCATAGTATAACGACAAAAAACACCACAGCAAAAAAAACCATAAATTATCTCCAACATGCCAAACAACAAACGTAGAAGCCGAGGTAACAAGAGCAAGGAAAACACTATGATGCCTCCAAATGAACAAGACATGCCAATATGAGATTATGAAGATGAAGAGATAGAGGAAATGCAAGAAGCAGATCTCAAAAAATTGATAAGAACATTAAGAAGTTCTCAAAAACAAATTCTTGAACTACAGAAATCCTTAATGGACAAGATAGAAAATCTCTCTCATGAAAATTAAATATTAAGGAGGAATCAAAATGAAATGAAACAACTAGTAGAACATGAAACTGTGATAGTGAAAAAAAACCACAATGAAATGAAGAACTCAATAGATCAAATGACAAACACATTAGAGAGCCTCAAAAACAGAATGGGTGAAGCAGAAGAGAGAATATCGGAATTAGAAGACAGAGAACAGGAAAGGAAACAGGCAAATCAAAGAAAAGAAGAAGAAATAAGAAATCTAAAAAATACTGACAGGAATCTACAGGATACTATTAAAAAACCCAACATTCGGGTTCTAGGAGTTCCTGAAAGCATGGAGAGAGAGAAAGGATTAGAAGGCATTTTTAACACCAGGTTGGTTTTTTTTTTTTCATTTCCAATTCTCCCCATACACAGAAGATCACCTCAGTATATAATTAGTAAAGACCCCATCAGCCTGCGCCCAACAGAAATGCAAAGTATAAAAACACTGTTTCAGTACTAGCCATAGCATCACTTGGCCCCAGACGACATATTAGGGATAGATCCCACATGGGGTGCAAGCACACAGTGACTCCCGCTGCCGACCCCACAACTTGACACTCCTGTCCATGGCATCAGCAATCTCCCCAGGCTCTAGCCATGAGTTTCCAGGGCCATGGAAGCCTTCAGAGTTCGCTGACTTTGATCTTATTCCGATAGAGTCATAGTCAAAGTGGAAGTTCTCTCCTCCCTTCGGAGAAGGGCACCTCCTTCTTTCATGGCCCCGTTCTTTCCACTGGGATCTCACTCACAGAAATCATTCATTTAGGTCTTTTTTTTTTTTCCATGATATCTTGGCTTTCCATGCCTGCTATACTCTCATGGGCTCTTACGCCAGATCTGAATGCCTTGAGGGCTGATTCTGAGGCCAGAGTGTTGTTTAGGACATCTGCCATTCTATGAGTCTGCTGTGTATCCCACTTCCCATGTTGGATCTTTCTCTCCCTTTTTGATTCTATCAGTTAGTATTAGCAGATACTTGTCTTGTTTGTGTGATCTCTTTGACTCTTAGTCCTATCAGAGCTATCAATTGTGAGCTGAAATTGATCACTTGGACTAGTGCAATGGCATTGGTACATGCCATCTTGATGGGATTGTGTTGGAATCCCCTGGCACATTTTTAACTCCACCATTTGCGGCCAGTCCAATTGAGCATATCCTACATAATTCTTTCTTCAAATTAATTAATTTTCCATGCCATTTTAAGATGGAAATGGCATGGAAAATTAATTAATTTGAAGAAAGTATTATGTAGGATCTCTGTCTTTAATGTGCTGTACATTGCTATTTAATGCTATAATTAGTAATCCAATGGTAGTTTTTTCACTTTATGTTGCTATATGGGCAAAATGTTGAAATCTTTACCTAATATATACTAAACTGATCTTCTGTATACAAAGAGAATTGAAAATGAATCTTTACATGAATGGAAGGGGAAAGGGAGCGGGAAAGGGGAGGGTTGCGGGCGGGAGGAAAGTTATGGGAGGGGGGAAGCCATTGTAACCCATAAGCTATACTTTTGAAATTTATATTCATTAAATAAAAGTTTAATAAAAAAAGAAGGCATTTTTAGTGAGATACTAGCAGAAAATTTCCCAGGATTGGAGAAGGACAGAGACATCCTAGTACAGGAAGCTCATAGAACCCCTAATAAACATGATCAAAAGAGATCCTCACCACGACACATCATAATCAAACTCACCACAGTGAAACACAAAGAAAACCCCTAAAATGTGCAAGAGAGAAAAGCCAGATTACTCTCAGAGGATCTCCAATTAGACTCACAGCTGACTTCTATTCAGAAACCCTACAAGCTAGGAGAGAATGGCGAGATATAGCCCAGGTACTAAGAGAGAAAAATTGCCAGCCCAGAATATTATATGCTGCAAAGCTCTCATTTGTGAATGAAGGTGAAATAAAGACCTCTCACAGCAAACAGAAACTGAAAGAATTTGTCACCACTCCTCCAGCCCTACAAAAGATGTTTAAAGATGTCTTACATACAGAAACACAGAAACATGGTCACCAATATGAAAGAAGATAAAGGAAGGAAACCTCACAGCAAAAGATCACAGGAGTCTCAAACCATATATTAGAAAAAATCTTTGGCAAATGACAGGGCAACGTTACTCCTTCTCAATAGTCACATTGAATGTTAATGGCTTGAACTGTCCAGTTCAAAGACACCGATTGGCTGATTGGGTTAAGGAACAAAACCCATCTTTTTGCTGCTTACAAGAAACTCATCTTTCCAACAATGATGCATACAGACTGAAAGTGAAAGGCTGGAAAAATATAAACCATGCCAACAGAAAGGAAACAAGAGCGGGTGTAGCCATCTTAATATCGGACAACATAAACTTTACCACAAAAACTGTCAGGAGAGACAAAGAGTGGCACTATTTAATGATTAAGGGATCCATTCAACAGGAAGATATAATGATTATCAATGTATATGCACCTAATTACAGGGCACCAGCTTATATAAAAGACTTGTTAAGGGACTTAAAGGGAGACTTAGACCCCAATACAATAGTACTGGGGGACTTCAATACTCCACTCTCAAGATAGACAGATCAACAGGACAGAAGATCAACAAAGAGACAATAGATTTAAATGACACTATAGCCCAAATGGATCTAACAGATATCTACAGAACATTACATCCTACATCTAAGGACTTTACATTCTTCTCAGCAGTACATGGAACCTTCTTTAGGATTGACCACATACTAGGCCATAAAGCAAGTCTCAGCAAATTCAAAAGAATTAGAATCATACCATGCAGCTTCTCAGACCACAAAGGAATGAAATTGGAAATTTGCAACTTGGGAATCCCTAGAACACGTGCAAACACATGGAGATTGAACAACATGCTCCTGAATGAACAATGGGTCATAGAAGAAATTAAAAGGGAAATCAAAAATTTTATGGAAGTAAATGAGGATAAAAGCACAACATACCAAAACCTCTGGGATACAACAAAAGCAGTGTTAAGAGGAAAGTTTATATCAATAGGTACCTATATCAAGAAATTGGAAAGGCACCAAATAGATGAGCTTTCAAGTCATCTCAAGGATCTAGAAAATCTGCAGCAAACCATACCCAAACCCAGTAGGAGAAGAAATAATTAAAATCAAAGAAGAAATCAACAGGACTGATTCCAAAAAAAATTACAAAAATCAGCCAAACAAGGAGCTGGTTTTTTAAAAAAATAAACAAAATAGACACCCCATTGGCCCAACTAACTAAAAAAAGAAGAGAAAAGACCCAAATCAATAGGATCATAGATGAAAATGGAAATGTAACAACAGACACCACTGAAATAAAAAGAATCATCAGAAATTACTACAAGGACTTGTATGCCAGCAAACAGGGAAATCTATCAGAAATGGACAGATTCTTGGACACATACAACCTACCTAAATTGAGCCAGCAAGACTTAGAAAACCTAAACAGACCCATAACTGACACAGAAATTGAAGCAGTAATAAAGGCCCTCCCAACATAGAAAAGCCCAGGACCAGATGGATTCACTGCTGAGTTCTACCAGACATTTAGAGAAAAATTAACTCCATTTCTTCTCAAACTATTCAAAACAATCGAAAAAGAGGGAATCCTCCCAAATTCTTTCTATGAAGCAAGCATCACCTTAATCGCTAAGCCGGGAAAAGATGCAGCATTGAAAGAGAATTACAGACCAATATCCCTGATGAACATAGATGCAAAAATACTCAAAAAAATTCTGGCCAATAGAATACAACAACACATCGGAAAGATCATCCACCCAGACCAAGTGGGATTTATCCCTGGTATGCAGGGATGATTCAATGTTCACAAAACAATCAATGTAATACACTACATTAACAGACTGCAGAAGAAAAACCATGTGATCCTCTCAATAGATGCAGAGAAAGCATTTGATAAAATACAACACCCTTTCATGATGAAAACTCTAAGCAAACTGGGTATGGAAGGAACATTTCTCAATACAATCAAAGCAATATATGAAAAACCCACGGCCAACATCCTATTGAATGGGGAAAAATTGGAAGCATTTCTGTGGAGATCTGGTACCAGACAGGGATGCCCACTCTCACCACTGCTCTTCAATATAGTTCTGGAAGTTTTAGCCAGAGCTATTAGGCAAGAAAAAGAAATTAAAGGGATACAAATTGGGAAGGAAGAACTCAAACTATCCCTCTTTGCAGATGATATGATTCTTTATTTAGGGGACCCAAAGAACTCTACTAAGAGACTACTGGAACTCATCGAAGAGTTTGGCAAAGTAGCAGGATATAAAATCAATGCACAAAAATCAACAGCCTTTGTATACACAGGCAATGCCACGGCTGAGGAAGAACTTCTAAGATCAATCCCATTCACAATAGCTAAAAAACAATCAAATACCTTGGAATAAACTTAACCAAGGATGTTAAAGATCTCTACGATGAAAACTACATAACCTTACAGAAAGAAATAGAAGAGGATACCAAAAAAATGGAGAAATATTCCACACTCATGGATTGGAAGAATCAATACCATCAAAGGTCTATTCTCCCAAAAGCAATTTATACATTCAATGCAATACCAATCAAGATACTGAAGACCTTCTTCTCTGATCTGGAAGAAATGATGCTGAAATTCATATGGAGACACAGAAGTCCTCGAATAGCCAAAGCAATCTTGTACAACAAAAACAAAGGCAGAGGCATCACAATACCAGATTTCAGAACATACTACAGGGCAGTTGGTATCAAAACAGCACGGTACTGGTACAGAAACAGATGGATAGACCAATGGAACAGAATAGAAACACCAGAAATCAATCCAAACATCTACAGCCAACTTATATTTGATCAAATATTCAAAACTAATCCCTGGAATAAGGACAGCCTATTCAATAAATGGTGCTGGGAAAATTGGAATTCCACATGCAGAAGCTTGAAGCAAGAACCATACCTTTCACCTTACACAAAAATTCACTCAACATGGATTAAAGACTTAAATCTATGACCTGAAACCATCAAATTATTAGAGAGCATTTGAGAAACCCTGCAAGATATAGGTACAGGCAAAGACTTCTTGGAAAAGACCTGGCAGGCTCAGGCAGTCAAAACCAAAATTAATATTTGGGATTGCATCAGATTGGGAAGTTTCTGTACTTCAAAAGAAATAGTCAGGAAAGTGAAGAGGCAACCAACAGAATGGGAAAAAATATTTGAAAACTATACTACAGATAAAGGGTTGATAACCAGAATCTATAAAGAACTCAAGAAACTCAACAACATCAAAACAAACAACCCACTTAAGAGATGGGCCAAGGACCTCAATAGACATTTTTCGAAAGTGGAAATCCAAATGGCCAACAGACACATGAAAAAATGTTCAGGATCACTAGCAATCAGGGAAATGCAAATCAAAACCACAATGAGATTTCACCTCACCCCGGTGAGAATGGCGCACATTCAGAAATCTACCAACAAGAGATGTTCAAAAGGATGTGGGTGGAAAGGGACACTAACCCACTGTTGGTGGGAATGCAAACTGGTTCAGCCACTATGGAAGTCAGTCTGGAGATTCCTCAGAAACCTGAACATAACCCTACCATACAACCCAGCCATCCCACTGCTTGGAATTTACCCAAAGGAAATTAATTTGGCTAATAAAAAAGCCATCTGCATATTAATGTTTATTGCAGCTCAATTCACAATAGCTAAGACCTGGAACCAACCCAAATGCCCATCAACAGTAGACTGGATGAAGAAACTATGGCACATGTACTCCATAGAATACTATACAGCAGTAAGAAACAATGAAACCCAGTCATTTGCAACAAGATGGAGCAATCTGGAAAACATCATGCTGAGTGAATTAAGCCAGTCCCAAAGAGACAAATATCATTTGTTTTCCTGATCGGCCACAACTGAGCACCAAAGTAGAAACCTGTGGAAGTGAAATGGACACTATAAGAAACTATCACCTGATCAGCTCTTGTCCTGACTCTAGATGTACAATGTAATACTTTATCCTTTTTAGTATTTGTTGTTGTTGTTGTTGTTCTAGTACTAGTGGTTGAATTCTGTAATTAACACACAATTATTCTTAGGTGTTTAAATTGTAACTGAAAAGTGATCCCTGCTAAATTTAAGAGTGGAAAAAGAGAGGGAGGAGATGTACAATTTGGGACATGCACAATCTGACTTGCCACAAATGATGGAGTTAGAAATATACCAGGGGATTCCAGTATAATCCCATCAAGGTGGCATGTACCAATGCCATCTCACTAGTCCAAGTGATCAATTTCAGTTCACAACTGATGGCTCTGATAGGTCTAAGAATCAAAGGATCACACAAACAAGACAAGTGTCTGCTAATACTAACTGATAGAATCAAAAAGGGAGAGAAAGATCCAACATGGGAAATGGGATACACAGCAGACTCATAGAATGTCAGGAGTCCTAAACAACACTCTGGCCTCACAATCAGCCCTTAAGGCATTCAGATCTGGCGTAAGAGCCCATGAGAGTATTGTAGGCATGGAAAGCCAAGACACCATGGAAAAGAAAAAAATAAGAAGACCTAAATGAAAGATCTCTGTGAGTGAGATCCCAGTGGAAAGAATCGAACCATCAAAGAAGGAGGTACCTTACTCTGAAGGGAGGAGAGAACTTCCACTTTGACTATGACCTTATCGGAATAAGATCAAAGTCAGCGAACTCTAAAGCCTTCCATAGCCCTGGCAACTCATGACTAGAGCCTAGGGTGATTACTGACCATGAACAGGAGTGTCAAATTGTTAAGTCAGCAACAGGAGTCACTGTGTACCTACATCCCATGTGGGGTCTGTCCTTAATGTGTTATCTAATGTGCAGTGATGCTATAACTAGTACTGAAACAGTATTTTTACACTTTGTGTTTCTGTGTGGGTACAAACTGATGTGATCTTTACTAATTATATACTTAATCGATCTTCTGTATATAAAGATAATTGGAAATGAAAAAATAAAAAAAAAACCCTGGTGTTAAATTGGAAATGGCATAGAAAATTAATTAATTTTTTTAAAAAAATATTATATAGGATCTCTGTCTTTAATGTGCTGTACACTCTTATTTAATGCTATAACTAGTACTCCAACAGTATTTTTTTCACTATATGTTGATATATGGTGGCAAACTGTTGAAATCGTTATATATACTAAACTGATCTTCTGTATATAAAGAGAATTGAAAATGAATCATGATGTGATTGGAAGGGGAGAGGGAGTGGGAAAGGGGAGTGTTGCGGGTGGGAGGGAAGTTTTGGGAGGGGGAAGCCATTGTAACCCATAAGCTGTACTTTGGAAATTTATATTCATTAAATAAAAGTTTAATTTAAAAAAATTTAATAAGGTAAAAAAAAAGAAAAAGAAAAAACATGCTCAGATTGAAGTATGTGATAACACTGAACTTTGTTTTCAGGGAGTTACTCCAGCCTTCTAAAGTACATAGAGTATGTTTTATTTTTTATAGTGAAACTCCCAAATTGGGCTAAGAATAATCTGAACCCAGACTTTCCTTCAGGTTATCTGTGGTGCCATGCATCCACGTGATTAGAAACTGCCTCCATTCTTTAGCCTGACAGCAAAATATCTGACCTGTCTCTCACCCTTCACTTGCCTGTATTTGTTTTGCCAGTCCTGTAATTTCCATGCTGGCAGAAGGAGGAACTGAAAGTTATAAAGTCACCCTGCACATTTTCAATTTGCTTGATGCTTTTGGAAGGTGAATCAAATGTAGCAAGATTTGGAGTTGGCTGGCTTTGTAAAAGCAGAATATTTGACTTAAAAATTTAAAATTTTACTGCATTAAGAAGACAGGAAGCAGAGTGGGTACAGACTCTGAGCAGATGTGGAGAAAGCCAGTATGGGCTGTTCTCAGCAGCGGTGAGGACCCCAACATTGCCACAGTTGCCCAGAAGAAATTGTGTTTCAATTTGTGAGGAGGATCTATAGTTTATACTTCAGAACTGCAGTGCCTGGACATTGTTTACAAAGTCCCTTAAAAGGCTTTATGCCATTCATTTGATAACGCTCCTCCGTGCATTTTAAATAATTGTTGTTGGGCTAGAGTTTATCTTAGACCCTTCTGTAAGTTATCTCAGAACTAGAGAAGTGTGATATTACCAAGCTGTTGTGTGTTACTACAGAGTGAGCAAGCATTGCTTAGAGTCCTGCAAGTAGTTTACTCTACCCTGCACTTACTCTCCTTGATCTGTCATCTTTAATTGCTAGCACACTCCCAAATTCAATGTTTTTTAAAAGCTTTATTTATTTATTTATTTATTGACAGGCAGAGTGGACAGTGAGAGAGAGACAGAGAGAAAGGTCTTCCTTTTGCCATTGGTTCACCCTCCAATGGCCGCCGTGGTAGGCGCGCTGCGGCTGGCACACCGTGCTGATCCGATGGCAGGAGCCAGGTGCTTCTCCTGGTCTCCCATGCGGTGTAGGGCCCAAGGACTTGGGCCATGCTCCACTGCACTCCCTGGCCACAGCAGAGAGCTGCCCTGGAAGAGGGGCAACTGGGACAGGATCGGTGCCCCGACCGGGACTAGAACCCGGCAGAGGATTAGCCTGTTGAGCCACGGTGCCAGCCTAAAAGCTTTATTGAGAGATATAATTCACACACCATGCAGCTCACTCATTTCAAGTGTGTTAAGTTCAGAAGGTTTTGGTTATATATATTGTTGATTTTTAAAATTGTGGTAAAATACATGCAAACATTTTGTGATTCTTAGCAGCTTTGCCATGTGAAATCACTGGCAGTGATTGTATTCACCATGTTATGCAACTCTTGCCACTATTTCCAAACCTTTTTTGTTACCCCAAGCAGACAATCTGGAACCATTAGGCAATACCACCCCTGGTAACTTACAGTCCACATTTTTGTCGCTGTGAACTTGCCTATCTCTTTTTTTTTTTTTTGGCAGTCAGAGTAGACAGTGAAAGAGAGACAGGGAGAAAGGTCTTCCTTTGCCGTTGGTTCACCCTCAAGTGGCTGCTGCGCTGCAGCCCACGCACCGAGCTGATCCAAAGCCAGGAGCCAGGTGCTTCTCCTGGTCTCCCATGTAGGTGCAGGTCCCAAGCACTTGGGCCATCCTCCACTGCACTCCTGGGCCACAGCAGAGAGCTGGACTGGAAGAGGGACAATTGGAACAGAATCTGATGCCCCGACTGGGACTAGAACCTGGTGTGCCGGTGTGCTGGTGCTGCAGGTGGAGGATTAGCCTATTGAGCCGCAGCGCCAGCCTGCCTATCCTAAATGTTGGTATTTTTGTCCTTTTTCTGACTTCTTTTCCTTAGCATAATGCTTTTGAGGTTCATTCACACTGTGGCATTATCAGAAAAGTACTTTATTTCTGTGGCTGGATCGTATCCCATTGTATGGACACACACATTTTGTTTAGCTGTTGACAGATGCTTGGGTTGTTGCTGCCTTTTGGCTTTTATTACCAATATTTGGAATTTTCTGTTCTTTAAATTATAACCATCCTACTCAGTGTGAAGTGCTTCTTGTGTGCTTGGTAAAGCCTTCTTTATTTAGTTTTTAATATTTATTTAATTTGAAAGGCAAAGTTAAATATCTTTCATCAGCTGATTCACTCCCCACGTGGCCTCAAAGGCCTGGACCAGGTTGTAACAGGAGCTCAAAACTCCATCTCTGTCTCCCTCATGAGTGGCAGGGGCCCAGGGACTTGGGCTATCTTCACCTGCCTGCACAGGTGCTTTAGCAGGGAGCTGGAATGGAGGCACAGCAGTGGAGTTGTGAACTGGTGCCCTCATTTAGGATAGGGGCAACATAAGCAGCAACTTCAAGCCAAGGCCTGTCCCTGGTGAAAGCTCTTGCCTGCTTTCCGTGGTAGATCTGAGTTCCTTAAGTATTAAAATGTTTCTTTTAACAGGGATTAGTAACATTTCTTTCCTTTGATGCTCTTCAGATTAATGGGACTTTGTTACTTTTTTTTTTGACAAGCAGAGGGATAGTGAGAGAGAGAGAGACAGAGAGAAAGGTCTTCCTTTGCCATTGGTTCACCCTCCAGTGGCCGCTGTGGCCGGTGCACTGTGGCTGGTGCATCGTGCTGATCTGAAGCCAGGAGCCAGGTGCTTCTCCTGGTCTCCCATGTGGGTGTGGGGCCCAAGCACTTGGGCCATCCTCCACTGCACTCCTGGGCCATAGCAGAGAGCTGGCCTGGAAGAGGGGTAACCAGGACTGAATACGGCACCCCAACCGGGACTAGAACCTGGTGTGCCTGCACCGCAAGGTGGAAGTTAGCCTATTGAGCCACTGCACTGGCCAGGACTTTGTTACTTTTAAACAGTTTGCTTTACCTGATAATAAATAACAGAAGGAAGAGGGAAAAAACCTAACCCTTGGCAAGATAATTTAGTAAGTCATGAAGGAAAGGTATTTTCTGAAGATCTAGAGTTTGGAATGAAGAAATGAAAACACTTTTGTTTTGAAGAAGAGGAAGACAAATGTCCTTGAGATTTGCAATTGAAGGAAGCTTCATAATCAATGGAAAAATTAAGAGGAGCTGAGAATATGTGTAGTATTAAGTTACTACTTCAAAAATTATTTATTCCTTAGAAAGGCAGAGTTACAGAGAGGCACAGAGAGGTGATTTTTCCATTGACTGGTTCACTCTCCAGATGGCCACAATGGCCAGAGCAGCAATGATTGGAGCCAGGAGCCAGGAGCTTCTTCTGGGTCTCCCATGTGGTTGCAGGAACCAAAGGACTTGAACCATCTTCTACTGCTTTCCCAGGCCACAGCAGAGAGCTGGATTGCAAGTGGAGCAGCTGGGACTTGAAGCAGTGCCCATATGGTATGCTGGCATTGCAGATGGTGGCTTTACCCACTGCATCACTTGCTGGTCCCAAGTTATTTCTTGATTATTGAATAAATGTATTGATTCAGTAGAGCTTTGCAATAAAGAGGCTTTTGAGGAAAATCTTTAATACTTTTGAAGAAACTTCTGTAGAAATTACTTGAGAGTATTAAAGTGATATAATCAAGAAAACTTGATTTAAACTTGATTTCTAAAGTCTCCTTAAATTTCTACCATTCAGAAGAAACAGTTCTGTACACCACAGTGATTCCAGCTTTGGGTATGATTTCAGTTCTGTTAAATGACCAAGTTTCTAAATAGTTGGGCATTGATTGGCTATTCTGTGCTGGGTTCCTCATCTGTGGACTAGGGATGTTAATGGGAAATGAGCAAAGCAAGAACTCCTGCAGATAAGAGAAACTATGCTCTCTTAGCCAAAAGATTGCAACCATCACATACCAATACAAACTCTTCAGACAGAGGTATCCCAGGACAGTCCAGACAGGCATATTTTGGCTTTGCTTAGACAGATGCCTGGAAAACAGTCTCTGTTTCCTGTAACACACATTTTCCCGACAGCTAGTGCGAGTTAGGAATTTTGATCTCAGTATTTGCATGGCTTGTGAATTAGGTGAATTATTTCCACCAAACATAATTTTTCACAAATACATGTATCCAGATGGTATATCCCTACACGGCATCATGTTGATAGGTTTCTTAGCAGCTTTTAAAAATTTTTCCCTAAGTTTCTCTTGGTCTGTTGCTCAAAGTGGCTGGAGCAGCCCAGTTAGTAAGAGCCCAGCTGGGACTTTTGGATGGGAAATCCACAAGACTGCCAGATGAACTCATGAGCCTGAAGTGGTGTTTATCTGTTATGTCTGTTTATTGCTGCATGCTCTTGATTTGCAGAGGTAGGCAGCCATTTGATGTCACTGGCTCAGGGACAAGGCCTGCACCAGTCCAGAGCCGCCAGGCTGCCAGGCTTGACACACAGCCCAATCCCGTCAACCCCCCCCCCCAAAGAAATGTGAAGTGGGCTCCTCTCAATAAATAGGCCATCAAAAGTGACTCACCACCCAAATACCATGGAAAACAAAGGCATTGTTAGCAAGTGTGCAATGTGTGTTTAGTTTTTGAATCTGTCCAGTATTTTTTTCTGTGCTTTGCTATCTTTTTTAATAGCACTGCAGTTTTGGATTTTTAAAGCACCATGTGAGGAGTGGGCAATGGGAGAGAGCAAGCTTGCGGTGCAGTGGCTAAGCCTCCTCTCAGGAAGCCCACATCTCCTATGGGTGTGCCTGGTTCAATGCAACTTCTGTTGATGTATACTCTGGAGGGAGCACTTTGCTCCCTGCCAACCAGGTGGGAGACCCAGATGGCGTCCAGGCTGTTGCATTTGGTCTTTCCAAGCCCTGGCTGTTGTAAGCATTTGGGGAGTGAACCAGTAGATGGAAGATGTTTTTCTGGCTTTCAAATAAAGTGAAAATAAATAGATGAAATTAAAGATACTTTCCTAGATGGTGTAGCACTTAATTTACAAGTTGCTTTGAATACCCAGTAATCAAGTGTCTGAAGAGTGGGTTGTGTTTCCTGAGCACTGGACAAACAGCAAACTGGAAAATGCAACACTGGCCCAAGGGATCCTAAGGAAGTTTGAAGAAGAAAATGTAGCCAAATAGTGAGAATCATCCTTTCCCTGGGGGAAGGGGCAGGAAGAACCATAGTTTCCCACACACACTGATATGTATTTCAGTGACAAGGGTGTGGACAGTTCTGGCATGCACAGTTCTTCTCTAGATAAAACAGTGCATCGGATTCTACATGGTCATGTGAAATTGCTCTCAGAATTTCCATTATGGCTTTTTTTTGGAAGGGGGAAGGATCTACTTGTTTAAAGTTTTTTGTACTAGTTTTTAAAAATAATATTTTCATTTGATTCCGCCTTTTCTTTGCGGTTCTTCAGATATTTCAGGAAAATACCAAGACAAGTAATTTTACCTGTGTTGTAAATGTAAATCAGAAATTTAATTAGTGTTTTCAGAATAAGAAATGCAAAAAAAGAAGTGATTTGCTGGGACATCTTTCTCTAAGATGCCAAGCCAGTGTTAGAATGAGATTCTTTACTCTCTAAGCCACTCACTTACTCTGTGATTAAAATGTGTGATAACATTTTAAAACCTGAGGAATGGTCAGGTGTTTCAAACAGTAATTAAGATGCAGTTAAGAGGAGCCAGCATTGTGGCATCACTAGCATCTCCACATGGGTGCCAGTTTGAAACCCGGCTGCTCCACTTAAGATCCAGCTCCCAGCCGGTGCATGGCTCAATATGCTAATCCTCTGCCTGTGATGCCTGCACACCAGGTTCTAGTCCTGGTTGAGGCACCAGATTCTGTCCTGGTTGCTCCTCTTCCAGTCTAGCTCTCTGCTGTGGCCCAGGAGCACAGTGGAGAATGGCTCAAGTCCTTGGGCCCTGTACCCACATGGGAGACCAGGAGAAACACCTGGCTCCTGGCTTTGGATGAGTGCTGTGCTGGCCACAGCAGCCATTGAGGGGGTGAACCAATGGAAAAGGAAGACATCTCTCTCTCTCTCTCTCTCTCTCTCTCTCTCTCTCTCTCTCTCTCTCTCTCACTGTCCACTCTGCCTGTCAAAAAAAAATCCAGCTCCTTGCTCACAGCCTGGGGAAAGCAGCAGAAGATGGCCCAAGTGTTTTGTCCCCTGCACCCACATGGGAGACCCAGATGGAGCTCCTGGCATTGGATTGGCCCAGTGCTGGCTGTTAAAGCCATCTGGAAAATGAACCAGTGAATAGAAGATCTCTCTGCAACTTTTACTTTCAAAGTAAATAAATAAATCTTTTTAAAAAAGATGATAGTTAATTGCCTATATCCAAGACTGAAGTGCCTGTGTTTGACTCCCAGCTCTCTTTCCAATTATTGTGTACTAGGAAGGCAGCAGGTGATGGTGCAAGTACTTGGGTTCCCCATGGATAACAAAGATTGCATTCTGGGCTCTTGACTCTTGCATGCATTTGGGAAGTGAACCAATGTATGGGAGATGTCTATGTTCACCACTTCAATCCCTCATTGGAAATAATGAGGTTTTTTTTTTTTTTCAAAGAACCTTAGGCAGTGACTGGGGCAAAACCCCTTCATAATAGAATAAGTTGTTTTGACATGACATTTGTCAATTATTGCATTTTTATTACAAGTATATACATTACAAATTAATTACAATTAATATAATTACAGGGATTCATTTCAAAGTTTTAATCATAGAATCACAGCTACTCAGATTTTCTATATGTAAAGTAAGAACAAGGAAAAAATACATCTAATGCCCAATACATTCAGAAATAGAGGCAAAAATAAAACTGAATTCTGGTGAGCATGATTAAATTAATTGAATCTGAAAATCTATGAGACCTGTCTCAAAAAGCTAGTAAGAAAGACCAGAAAGTAAAATTTTAGCAGTGGAATTTCTCTTGTAAAAATTTAATGTTATATTTTATTTATGTGAAAGGCAGAGTTACAGAGGAGAGAGAGAGAGAGAGGTTTCCATCTGCTGGTTCACTCTCAAATGGCCTGGGTTGGGTCAGGCTGAAACCAGGAGCCAAGAATACATCTGAATCTTGCACATTATTGGCATGGCCCAAGCACTTGGGCCATCTTCGCAGCTTTCCCAGGTACATTATCAGAGAGCTGGATCAAAAGCAGAGCAGCTCCAGACTCAGACTGGGCCTGAATGGGAAGCCAACATTGCACACAGCAGCTGAACCTGCAGCTCCAAAATGCTGGCCCCAGTAGAGGACATTTTGAAGAAATAAGGTGATACCTGTAAATCTTGAAAAAGATTTAACATTTTTCTTTCCAGGTCATTGTGGAGCAAGTTGATTTTTAAGGTTAATGTTTTAAAAGATCAAGGTAATAAACCCCAGAAAAATAGTTAGTGTGGAAAATTCCTAATGTAAACAGGTGACCTATGGTCCAGTATTTTCAATCCTTTAATCCACTTCTTTATTTATGTGATATGCAAGACATCAGTTAAAAGTGAATGAATGATTAAATACACTGAGAAAGAATATGTTCTGAAACATAGTGTGGAATATGAGAAGTTCAAATGGAAAGGAGTTCACATCATGCGCTCAAATATTCTTCTAACAAATGAGAAATTTTTAAAAAGGCCCAGTGGAAAAGCATTTTTTCTACATGCACTTTGAACATTAGGAAGCAGGAATATAATGATGCCCCCCAGAACCCAACTTTGCAGACCAGATGTTTCCAGGTTACAGGTCATAGGGACACCCCTGAGAAATGGGCAGGCTATGGAAGATGAGAGGAGAGCCGGGATGGCCAGGTCTGAAGTGTGGGAATCAGGCTGACCTGATTGGAAGCCAGGTTCTGCCACTTCCTGATGTTAAGTTCTTTTTGAAGCTTCCGTTTTCTTCCCAGTCTTATGTTGCTGCTGCTGATAAACTACCTTAAAGGGTAAGAAGATGGCCGGCGCCGTGGCTTAAAAGGCAAATCCTCCACCTTGTGGCACCGGCACACTGGGTTCTAGTCCCGGTCGGGGCACCAGATTCTATGCCGGTTGCCCCTCTTCCAGGGCAGCTCTCTGCTATGGCCCGGGAAGGCAGTGGAGGATGGCCCAAGTCCTTGGGCCCTGCACCCACACAGGAGACCAGGAGAAGCACCTGGCTCCTGGCTTCAGATCTGTGTGATGTGCCAGCTGCAGCGGCCATTGGAGGGTGAACCAACAGCAAAGGAAGACCTTTCTCTCTGTCTCACTATCCACTCTGCCTGTCAAAAAAAAAGGGGGGGGGTAAGAAGACCAATGCAAGTGAGATGGGTATTTTTTTTTTTTTTTGGCAGGCAGAGTGGACAGTAGAGGAAGACAGAGAGAAAGGTCTTCCTTTGCTGTTGGTTCACCCTCCAATGGCCGCTGAGGCCAGCACATCACGCAGATCTGAAGCCAGGAGCCAGGTGCTTCTCCTGGTCTCCCATGGGGTGCAGGGCCCAAGAACACTCCCTGGCCACAGCAGAGAGCTGGCCTGGAAGAGGGGCAACCTGGACAGGATCGGTGTCCCGACTGGGACTAGAACCTGGTGTGCTGGCACCGCAAGGCGGAGGATTAACCTACTGAGCCACAGTGCCAGCCAAGAGATGGGTATTTTTTTTTAAAGCCACTGGCACTCAATGAGTGGTGAAAATGCTGATGACTAAGGGTGATGATGTCATTCACAATTCATTGTTTCTTATTACTAAAGTCCCCTTTTAAAACAGAAAAGATTAGGGGCTGATGCCATAGCTCACTTGGTTAATACTCCGCCTGTGGCACTGGCTTCTTGTATGAATGCCAGTTCTAGTCCCAGCTGCTCCTCTTCCCATCTAGCTTTCTGCTGTGGCCTGGGAAGGCACTGGAGGATGGTCCAAGTGCTTGGGCCCCTGCACCCACATGGGAGACCAGGAAGAAGTACCTGGCTCCTGGCTTCGGATCGATGTAACTCCAGCCATTGTGGTCATCTGGGGAGTGAACCAATGGAGGGAAGATCTTTCTCTCTCTGTCTCTCCCTCTCAAATAAATAAATAAAATCTTTAAAAAAAAAGAAAAAAACAAAAAGGATTATTTTTATTATTAAAAGACAGACAGACACTGGTTCACTACCCAAATAGCTGCAATGGCCAGGGCTGGGCCAGGCAGAAGCCAGGAGTTTCTTCTGGGTCTCCCACATGGGTGCAGGGACCCAAGCATTTGGGTCATTACTTGCTCTCCCAGGTGCATTAGCAGGGAGCTGGATCAGAAATAGAACAGCCAGGATTTGAGCCAGTGTCCCAGGCAGCTGCTTAACCCACTACGCCACAACACCAGGCCCCTGGAGGTGCCCTTTCTTACAAACTGGTTTTAAATTAACTTCTCTAAGAATCCCAGCATCCACTGGGTTCAGAGAGTTTCTGAACATCCACTTACAATTAATGCTGAGGCACTTCCTGTGCCCCTCCTTGGAGCTTGCAATGTTCTCCAACCTGCTGCACCTCCTTTTCTCACCACAACCTTGGTGGTCCTGGGTGTCTTTTTCAGGCAAAGACCTCCCTCTGCCACACACAAATCCATTCTCTCTGAACTGTTTTATTTTTTAGCAAACAGTGAGATTCCTGACTTCGTAGAGGTTTTCATAAAAATAGGTTTAAGGAGCAAATTCTACCATCTTTTCTCATTTCTGTATTGTAGCTGAATTAATCAGATTCCCTATAATGAAGTTAGAAATGACCCTGGCCACCAATACAGATTGATTATTGTTTTGTGAAATTCGTGTTTATCGTCAGTAAAGTTGGAGTTAGAATCCATTGGCTTATAAAAATATTTTAATATGTAAAATGGAGTATATAGCCTTTTCTTTCTAGGGATTTTCATTTTCCAGTGTTCTTGGCTTAACAGTCAATAAGTAGAGTGTAGATGTTTTTTGCTTCTTCTTGGTATTTCACTTCATTAGCATTATTTTTGTTTTTTTTTTTTTTGCCAGAGTGTCTTGGCTTTCCATGCCTAAAATACTCTCATGGGCTCTTCAGCCAGATCCGAATGCCTTAAGGGCTAATTCTGAGGCCAGAGTGCTGTTTAGGGCATCTGCCATTCTATGAGTCTGCTGTGTATGTTGGATTGTTCTCTCCTTGTTAATTCTATCAAATAGTATTAGAAGACACTAATCTTGTTTATGTGATCTCTTTCACCCTTAGACCTGAAATTGATCAGTTGGACTACTGAGATGGCATTGGTACATGGCACCTTGATGGGATTCAATTGGAATCCCCTGGTGTGTTTCTAACTCTACTGTTTGGGGCAAGTCCGATTGAGCATTTCCCAAATTGTACATCTCCTCCCTCTCTTATTCCCACTCTTATATTTAACAGATGTCACTTTTCACTTAAATTTAAACACCTACGAATAACTGTGTGTTAATTACAGAGTTCAACCAATAGTATTAAGTAGGACAAAAAAATACCAAAAGGGAGGCTGGCGCCGTGGCTCAACAGGCTAATCCTCCGCCTTGCGGTGCCGGCACACCGGGTTCTAGTCCCGGTCGGGGCACCGATCCTGTCCCGGTTGCCCCTCTTCCAGGCCAGCTCTCTGCTGTGGCCAGGGAGTGCAGTGGAGGATGGCCCAAGTGCTTGGGCCCTGCACCCCATGGGAGACCAGGAGAAGCACCTGGCTCCTGCCATCGGAACAGCGTGGTGCGCCGGCCGCAGCGCGCTACCGCGGCGGCCATTAGAGGGTGAACCAACGGCAAAGGAAGACCTTTCTCTCTGTCTCTCTCTCTCTCTCACTGTCCACTCTGCCTGTCAAAAATAAAAAAAGATAAAAAAATACCAAAGGGATAAAGTATTAAGTTGTTCATCAACAGTTAGGACAAGGACTGATCAAGTCACTGTTTCTCATAGTGTCCATTTCACTTCAACAGGTTTCCTTTTTGGTGCTTGGTTAGTTGTCACCGATCAGGGAGAACATATGATATTTGTCCCTTTGGGATTGACTTATTGCACTCAGCATGATGTGTTCCAGATTCCTCCATTTTGTTGTAAATGACCAGATTTCATTTTTTTTACTGCTGTATAGTATTCTATAGAGTACATGTCACATAATTTCTTTATCCAGTCTACTGTTGATGGGCATTTAGGTTGTGAATCTGAAGTAGCATCTTGACAGTAGGGACTCCATTTTGGAGCACTTGAGAGTCTACTCTGGGAAAGCACCCCCCCACCACTGTGAGACTCTGGTCTGAAACTATGATCTAAAACAGTAGAACAATAGCAGTCCACTGCATCATGCTTGGCAGAGCATAGAAACCCCCTAGCATAATTGTTCAAGCTTAAAAGTAGAAAGGTTGCACCTGGGTTAATGATAAAAATGTAATTTGTCTATGTCCTACATATAATTAAAACCTCTACCTGGATTAATGTCAGGATTATAAGATTGTAACTGGTATTGTCAAGATTATAATTGATACTAGTTTCACATAGGTTTTAGGTCATCTTGACCCCAGTAACCATATATTCCCCCCTGTTCCTAGCAACCATGAATTCCCCTCCTGATTTTGTTTTGCCTTTATAAACCCTGTTGCTTTAGGCTTCAAGGTCAAGAGTTCTTTAGGGCATGAGCCCACTCTCCACCGCCGGCAAATAAAGGACCATCAAATTTTATCAATTTGTGGAGGTCATTTGTTCATACTCACTCAGATACAACAAATCCACATTCCTAATTCCCACAGTGTAAGACTGTCGTGGGGGAGCTTCTGCCAAATCGGCAGCTCAGTTGCTGTGCCTATTTCATAATCACCACTATTTGAGGGCGCTTCAAATAGTTCATAGAAAACGGATCATATGGAAAAGCTGTGCATGGACTTAAAAACTCTTTTGCACAACCTAAGTTTATTTTGTAATTATAATTTTCCAGACCTTTTAGAGTGGCTTCCTAATTAACAATGGGTGATGCACTCCTGGACAACTAGTTTTTTCAGTACCCCTGCCAATATAAAGTAGAGGGCTGATCAGGCAATACCATCTCCTGGTTCCTTTGTTTCAGACTACATAAATGAGACTTTACCTGTTTTGTCATCAGGGCAGACATATCCATCCCTTAGTCAATTTAAAGATTTTACCCTGGGGCTGGCACTGTGGCACAGCAGGTTTAAGCCCTGGCCTGAAACGCTGGCATCCCATATGGGTGCCGGTTCTAGTTCTGGCTGCTCCTCTTCTGATCCAGCTCTCTGTATATGACCTGGGATACCAGTAGAAGATGGCCCAAGTGCTTGAGCCCTGGGCCCTCATGAGAGACCCAAAGGAAGCTCCTGGCTCCTGGCTTCGCATCGGTGCAGCTCTGGCCATTGCTGCCAGCTGGGAGTGAACCAGTGGATGGAGGACCTCTCTCTGTTTCTACCTCTTTCTCTGTAACTCTGTCTTTGAAATAAATAGAATAAATCTTTATAAAAAAAGATTTTACCCTAAAAGTCTGGCTTATGCAGAGGGACTGAGTTGCAGTGCCATTATTGTTCACAGATAAAAGTAAAGCCAAGGCATTCAACCTAGCAGTTAAGACCCCACATCCCATATCAGAATGCCTGGGTTAGATTCCCAGCTCTTACTCCTCGCTTCAGTCTTCCTGCCAGTGCTGGCCCTGGGAGGCAGTAAGTGATCCCTCCAGTAGTTGGGTCCCTGCCACTCATGTAGGAGACTTGGATTGAGTTCCTGGAGCCAGTTTTGGCCCACCCCAATTCCAGCCAATACTAACATGTAGGGATTGAATTAGTAAATGAGAGTGCTCACTTGCTCTCTCTGTCCCTCCCTCCATTTAAAAAATCAAGTAAATAAAGCCAAGATAATGTTATATTTTAGAAAGTATCTGGCCCCTAGGAAAGATTTTTTAAAGATTTATTTATTTGAAAGTTATAGCAAGGCAGAGGCAGAGAAAAAGAGATCTTCCATCCTCTGGTTCACTCCTCAGATGGTCACAATGGCTGGAGCTGGGCTGATCTGAAGCCAGGAGCTTCTGGGTCCCCCACACATGGGTAGGAGCCCAAGGACTTGGGCATCTTCCTCTGCTTTCCTAGGCCATAGCAGAGAGCTTGATTGGAAGTGGAGCAGCCAGGTCTTGAACAGGTAGTCATATGGGATGCCAGTTCTGAAGCTGGCAGCTTTACCCTCTATGCCACAGTGCCAGCCCCACTAGGAAATATTGAAATGCTTTTATTCCAGACCTAGCATGGTTAATGCAGGATGAGGTTAGGCTTCTCTATTGTGACCAAGCTAATTGGCATAATTCTCAAGCCTAAACTTGTTACCGGTATTAGCTGTGAAGAAGTTTCATGGGCATAAAATTCAGGATAAACCCATGGTAACACTCTAGGCAAGACAAGAAAACCTGTTCTGTTCTTTAGTAAGAAACCTCCAAATCAAGAAGTTTCATTTTATTTGGTGAAACATCTGGTTTAGAAACAATAATACAGATGTCTAAAAATTCAGCAGGTTAAGAACAATAAAAGGAGAACATAAAATATTTAGCAATGCAGTGTTTCCTAGAACAAAGAATCATACCCCAGCATCAACCAGACCCATATGGTTCCATGGCCACAGACAGCCCTTGGAAAGGAATCTCTCAAGTCTAACATAGCTGTCTTACCAACAGAGAGGAACCCATACTTCCACATGCCTCAGACTAACACAGGGAGGACAGTGAACATTAAATCAGATTATTCTAAGGTAAAGCCAGGGCAAGTGCTTGGAGGAAGCTGGAGTAAGAAAAAGAACAAGACGTAATTGGTCTGATACAGTTTCTCAATGGCAGTGACCCAGCAGCCCAGGCTGTTGCACTAACAGTCCCGATGTTTCTGTGAGCAATGTCCTTATTTAGGAAAAGTATGAAATACAGTTTACATCTGACAGATACTCTTGCTCACTTGTTCGTTCTTTGTTGGAAGCCACATCTACCTAAGCCTTAGCACATTGGAAACTGAACAACAGCCTTGGTTATTATCTGAAAACAATGTAGTCTTTGTAAAATAATGAACTTGACAGAATTGCAGGATTCTCACAGAGGCACACCAGTCAGGGGACTCAAGAAGTTGAATTCTGATGTGGATTCTCCTGATAGTTAACTGGGACTGTAGGCAGATGGCTTGACATTCATGAATCTTGATTTCTAAGTTGGTGTGGGGAGGTTGTCACTTCTTGGCTGAGACAGTTACTTAGATTCTATGGGACCATCCTGTTTATCACGTGACCTTGTTACCGTTTCCTCCTAATGCCCATTCAGTCTTCAGTCACATAACATCCCCCAAATGTTTCCATATATCCCTAGGCTGAGGTGGGGGATGGGACAGTGAGGTGCACTACCCACAGCTGTGAGATCCCAGAAAAGGACAGCTTGAGAATTCTGTGAGTTACTCTTATTTATCTGAAAGAGTTACAGAGAGAGGGGGAGACAGAGCTTCTGTTCACTGGTTCACTCCCCAAATGGCCACTTGGGCCAGGCCAAAGCCAGGAGTTTCTGACAGGTCTCCCACATGGGTGCAGGGGCCCAAGCACCTGGACCATCCATCACTGCTTTTCCCAGGCCATTAGCAGGGGAGATGGATAGGAAGTGGAGTAGCTGGGACACAGACTGTTACCCACTTCGGATGCCAGCATCGCAGGCTATAGCTTTACCCACAGTGCCAGTCCCAGAATTGGTGCTTTATGTAATAGCCTTCTACTCCTAGCCTATCTGAGAACCTACCCCATTCTCTACCAGCTCATCTGGATGTGTTTAAATTCTACAAAGTTTCAACTCATCCATTGTCTGTGTTGGCAGAAATTTTCGAATTGTGGCATTGGTCTCCTGTCCCCTCTCCAGTTCCTCCAATTGTCACACCACCCTGTCTATTTGTGGGATGCAGCCCTTCTGTTAACTTCCCCATGCTGCTGTCTCTAAATGAATGCATGCAACTGGCTGTGCAGCATCACCCAGGGGATGTTCTGGTGCTGTTCACCCTTGAGTGGTTTGAGGCTCTAGCTGAATGTAACAATTGTTTTCTTGGTCTGGGGGGGGGAGGGACCTGAGTACACCTTGCATAGAGTCTGTTTCTAATCTGGTTGAACGTTTCATGATGCCTGTACTCAAAAACCTATAAACAGATTTGGTCCCTGCAAGTCCTTGGAATATCCCCAATTTCTGATGGAAATGGCCTATCTGCTTTCAGAAAGAAACTTAGATCTGTAACTAGTATTTTTAACTTTTAAATGCAAAGGCAGCTCTTTCAACCTTGTTTCCTTTTATATTGCCAAAATATTGTAATGCCTTAGATAGTTCCTTTTTTTGTGACCAAAATGCTCTTTGAAAATAGTAGAAGGCTTTTATTCTGGGTCCTCTTTAGAGAATGTTTTAAAATAGAACTTCAGAGAGAAATGTAAATCAAAACCACAAGGAGATATCACCTCATACCCACTAGGGTAGTTAAAATAAAAAAAGACAATAACAAGAGCCTGGCAAGGACTGGGCTATTCTCACATTGTATCAGGAATGGAATTGTATAGGTGTTTCAGCAAATAGTCACAGCTTTTGAAAAAGTTAGTGTAGAGTTATATATTTAACAATTTAGCAGTTGTACTCCCAGAAATTGAAACCATACATTTACATAACAACTTGTACATGATGTTCACACCAGCTTTAAAAAATAAAATCGAAGCAATCCAATGCCCATCAGCTGATGAATTGGTAAATAAATGTGGTATATCCATACAATAGAATATTACTAAGCAATGAAAAATAGTGGCACACTGCTATGAGCTACAACATGGATGAGCTTTGGACACATACTAGGTAACAGAGGCTAGTCACAAAAGACTATATATATTTTTATTCCATTTTTATGCAATACCCAGAATATGTAAGGAAATCCATAGAGATTGAAAGTAAATTAGTGATTATGGGGGCAAGGGTTGGAGGGGAAGAGGAAAAATTGGGAGTAACTAGCAGTGAGTATGAAGTTTCTTTGGAGGAGACTCAAAAGCTATATTGTCATCCTTGCACAACTCTGTGACTATCCTGAAAATCGTGGAATAATAATGTGTAAAAGGGTGAATGTCGGACATGAATTATATTCCAAAGCTGTCATTTAAAATGCTTGTAATACCATACCATAATTTGGCAAATTTTTAAATAGACCATTGAATTTTCATTTAAGTCAACATTAAATTGGTTCAGCGGAAACTTAAGGGATGAATAAAATAGACCTCATTGTTTGGCTGCTTCACGGTAAAGGACTTGCACTTTTCAGATTGAATAAATGAGGTCTTTTCGACATGTTCTGGTGTTTCTTCCTATGCTGCTGTGACTGGAGTACAATGTGTACAAAGATGGGCAATAGAAAGCATTCTCTCAGCTCATGTATTTATTACCTGTCCCAGTCAGCCACAGGGCAGGGCCACGGTGTTGGACCACTGTATGTTTCTTACAGAGGACACTTGCTGAGAAGTTCAGATGGTTAAGTTTATATCAGCAGATTTGTGCATTGATGTCTTAGAAAACCTCCATGCATCCAGAGAATGATTTATTTATCATTCCCTACTGTCACTCCTGAATACTGGGCTCCTTGCTCCCTTTGGACAGCTTTCCGAGTATGCACCGCTGCTGAGGGTGATCTGCCAGGTTTGCTTAGCTCTCATTGAACGCTTGGCCATTCCTGATGAATGGGAAGAAAATCAGTTTACTGCACTGACCTCCAACCCCACAAAGGTCCATGACATCTTACTCTTGCAGGGTGAGAGTGACCAGCTTCATAAAGAGAAATAAGAATATGAACACTTGGCACACAGCCTCACTCTGCAATCAGAAAAGCCTTCTGTGGCTGGGGGGTAGATCAGCAGCCACATGATGGAGGGCGGAGATCCAGAGGCCCTTAACAGCAGGTTATGAGGCTGCCTTGCCTGGGAAAACCTGAAGATCTGGATCTGAACTCCAGTTCCCACAGGATCTGGGATTTCCAGCCAGAAAGCAAGATAAGGAAGATGGGGATGGGGGAGGGTCAGTGCAAAGGAGGCCATCTCTGACTGGTGGCACACTTGACCTTGACCCGAGCCTTTCTCAGGTTTGTTCTTACTCCCTGGACATTAGGTGGGAATCTCCTTGAGTTCACCCTGACTTCAATGGGAGATTCAGAAGGCTGCAGGAGAGCTGAACAGGGTTTCATTGTGCATTACCATGACAATTTTCTCATTCTGTATTAGGAAGAGTGAGCTGATTAAAGTCCTGTAAGCTAAGGTGAGAGCATTTGTTTCTCCTTTTTCTTGTGGACAGCTGGACGGACTGGAGTTTCTGGACCTCTGTGTTCTTAAAGCTGAAATGCATTTCTACTTGGGGTTGGGCATGAAGAAACAGACAGTGAGAAGCTCATTAGAATCAACCTGGGAATTGTTGGCAGTGTGCTGGCTTGAATCTTAGGACATTGCTGCTGTTTGTTTTTATTCTAGACTCTCCCCCCAAAATAATACAATGAGTTTGACCTGGTTCTGTGTGTGCATCAGATCCCCTGATGGCTGGATCTGAGTGTGGAGGATGCTCTGCTAGGCTATGACCTTTACAGTCACTTCAAGGAATAAATGACATGGCTGTCCCACAGAGGAGAGCCGAGACAATTGGCTGTAGAATGAGTGGCCCTAGGGAAATGCTACTTTCTTTTTTTAATGATTATTTTATGCATTTGAAAGTTGAGATACAGAGAAATCTTCCATCCACTGATTCACTCCCCAAATACCAGGCTCTTCATCTGGTTTCCCACATGGGTGCAAGGATCCAAGGACTTGGGCCATCCTCTGCTGCTTTCCCAGGAGTATTAGCAGGGAGCTGGATTGGAAGTGGAGCAGCCGGGACTTGAACCAGTACCCATTTGGGATGATGGTGCTACAGGCAGCAGGTTTACCACTACATCACAGCAGCAGCCCCAGAATGTTACTTCCAAGTAGGGAAGTAGTTTCGTATCATTTCTCCTAATGGAATGGTGTTCTTGGATATTGTGAATTTGCCCATGTTGAGACTTTGCAGAGGCCCAGGATTCACCAGGAAAAGTGAAGCATGAGACATGGCTCAGCCTGAGGCCATCTGCTCCCCCAGGTCCAGCCTGACTCTCACAGTGGTGTTTCTTAACTACATCTTCAGCTCTGATTATTTTTGCCATTTTTATTTCCTAAATTTCACTTAAAAATGGAACATTAACTTTAAAAATAGCTACAGTCAATGTTATTAAAAGGCTTTGATTACCCAGAAGTTCCTGTGAAGAAGGGCAGTATTTCAGGAAGTCACTGCAAGTGGCCAGGTTGGGGGTACAGGAAGTAGTTCAAATCCTGATTCTTCAGCACTTTGTTCAACACTCCTAAATCACACTAAGACGAGTAAACACAATGATGATGGGGTTGATGGGTCCACTGTAAAAATGGATCAACCGTTTTACCTGCAAAGTAGATAATAGAAAATATTGAGTCAGCAAGGTAGTGGAAGACCCCAAAGTGAATATAAACAGAAACAGAATCAAACTGTATTTCAAGTGCATCACACAGCCCCTGAATGGAATGGGGAGAAGGGACCCCAAGAATTCTTGAATGTACATACTGGCTGTTTGGTTTTAGGCTAATGAGAAAAACAATTATAAGGAAATACTGAACTTTAGTTAATAGGTCTATTTTTTATAGTGCTGTCGGTTAGCAATTCTGAAATTTCTTAATGGCATTCGGTTGTACAGATAAATTAATATGTAGTAGACAATGAGAGCTGTTTTTCCTGGTCTCCAGGGAGTTATAGATAATGCAAAGGAGAAGCTACAGTTAAACCATTAGTATTACGCTGGTATTGGTGCTTTCGGTATGAACTTTAATGTATCTAAACACATCAGAATACCTAAATGATACAGAGAAATAGGTATGGATTTGGGCACCATGTTTTTGTGCATGTATGTGTATGTATGCATAACCCTAATACAATGTGAGCACTAGAATACACTTAGCCCTCTGTCTCCATGGGGGATTGCTTCCAGGGCCCCTGGAGATAGCAAAATACTTGCATTTAACTGAAGCCCATCTTCCTGTGTACTTTATTTCTTTGAGAGAGACAGAAAGCTCCCTGAGGCCCACAACTTGCGGACCAAAGCTGGAATCATTAACTCACTGCAGGTCCCTCATGTGGGTGGCAGGAACCCAATTACTTGAGCCATCCCCACCACCTCCTAGGGTCTGCACTGGCAGGAAGCTGGGAGTCAGGAGCAGGAAGGAACTGGGAACTGAACCCAGGCACTCCGATGTGGGATGCAGTCACCTTACCCACAGAGGCCAAGCACCTTCTTCCCCTGTGTTTTAAATCTAGATTACCTGCAATGCTGAGAACAACGTAAGTCATTGTTATACTGTATGCTGGGGAATAAGGACAAGAAAAAATGTTCATGTTCAGTATAGATGCAATTGTTTATTTTTAGTTTTCTAAATACAGTTGGTTGAATCTGTGGATTTGGAGCTCAGGAGTAAGGAGAGCTGACTGTAGTAATAGTAGTGATTGATAAATTATAGTACTGATGTAAGTGAATAATGAATGAATGAATGAATGAATGAATGAATAGGGTGGAAGTGAAAGCTTTCCCAAGGAGTAGGAAACTGATGTTTGCAAAAGAGATGCTTAGCTGACCAGTGTACCATTTGGCAGCCATGATGGTAATGATTGTTTCAGGTAAGAGCCATTCATAGATGTCAAAACTAGTAGATTTGATGAGAACAGATTTCTGTGGTCTTCAAATGTCTTTCTGTAATATACTTACTGGTTTTAAGAGGAAAACATGTCACTAGTTAGGGGCCAAAAATCACAGGGGCCTCCCAGTAGGATGCACTGAGTAGGACACATTCCTTCTGTGATATTCCTGCTCAAAATGCATAATCTTAGACCCAAACAGAGGGACATTCTACAAAGTAAATATCCTGTGCTCTTCTAAAATGCCAAGGTCACAAAGATGAGGACTGAAGAAATTTTCCACATTAAAGGAGACAAAGGAGATGAGTGTACTTCTGGATTGCATTCTGGATCAGGAAAATGAAGAGATGTCCTGGATTTTAGAAAATCAACTGAAGTGGAGGGTACAGGGACATCATCCTTGTAATTTACTATTACACAGTGCCGCGGACCGGCTCTCGCGGAGTCACAAGACCGAGGGAGAACGAGGGGGCGAAGGCCAGGAGAGTCAGGAATCAGCGGGGAAATGACATACAGACACACATGTTATGTGTATGTTACTGCTGCGATTTATTGTAGTAAGGCTTGGGTTTATATAGTAAAGGACAATGCTACAGGCAAATGTAAAACTTTTATCACAAAGGTTGACAAAATGAGTTAAAACAATGATGTCATATGAGTGGTTTTATGAGGAACATAGTGGGGACATTGTTTTTAGACAATTTACTGAGGATGAGAATTGACCTTTGGCTTAGTTTTGTTTACTGAGGATGAGAATTGACCTTTGGCTTAGTTTCGTTTTATGAACTGTTTAGGGGAATTACTACCCAAAGTTTTGCTTGCCTTTAGATACTTGGAGGTAATCCCTGAGCAACCTTAACATTTTTCTGTCACTATAATGGGAACCTAATGATATGTTTTGACTTGCATTCCTAGCTCCCTTGTAAATAGCTTTAGTAAACAGAGGGGCAAAGATTGTTTGAATTTCTCCATAATCTTATGGGAAACGTTAACTTTTTTTCTTGATTTTCTTGTTTCTGATAAGTGTGAGAGCAAGCAGTAAAGTGTAAACACAGCTGGTAGATAATGCATAATGAGATCATCAACAGAGCAGAGACATAGTGTCCCCAAAGTCAGCAAGGACAGTCTTGGCTCCTCTCATGTGAGTCGGGGGTCATTACAACCGTGGACTGCACAGGAACCACCTGAGGCCCTACTCCAACAGAGCGCTAACCTTAAACCCTGCAGCCTTAGACCCCCGACGCAGCAACATCTTGCCATGTGGGTATCACAGCTGTGGGCGTGGCAACACAGTTAAGGGCAAAAAGCTTCACATCTGTGTAAAAGGAAGATAACCACACAGGAAGAGCCTGCAGGTTTTCTATAAACATGACATTTCTGAATAAAGCTTAGAAACAGAAAGACCAACCTAGCTGTGTACCAGGATGTCTGTTCTGCCCCTGACTCTACTACCCCTCCATGGGAAATCACATATTTGAGATCTCAATTATGACTTTAAAAAATAAAAAGGGGGGCAGTGTAGTACATAGGGCTAAGCTGCCACTCAGGACACCCACATCCCATATCCAGGTGCCTAGGATGGAGCCTGCCCACTCCTTCTGAACCACCTCCCTGCTAATGTGTGTTGTGGGAAGCAGCAGGTGTGGTGGTTCCAGCACTTCAGTCCTTGTCACCCAGGTGGGAGGCCCAGATGGAGTTCAAGCTCCTGGCTTTTGGATATTGTAGGCATTTGGGGAAGTGAACCAACTGAGATGGAAGATATCTGTCCATCTCTGTCTCTCCTTCCACCCTGTCACTGTACCTTTCAAGTTAATAAGTATTTTTAATTATGTATGTTTGTAAAAATTTCAGAAAAAAAATTGTACAGAGATGTGTACCTCCTGCCCTACCTCCCCTATCTTGAAGGTCACCACTGTTACTAGTAACAGACTGGTTGTCCCATTTATGGCCATTTAAAATAAGTATGCCCAGGGCCAGCACTGTGGCACAGTGGGTTAATGCCCTGGCCTAAAGCTCTGGCATCCCATATGGGCACCGGTTCAAGACCCGGCTGCTTCACTTCCGATCCAGCTCTCTGCTATGGCCTGGGAAAGCAGTAGAAGATGGCCCAAGTCCTTGGGCCCTTGCATCCACATGGGAGACCTGGAAGAGGTTCCTGGCTCCTGGCTTCAGATCAGCACAGTTCCGGCCATTGTGGTCATCTGGGGAGTGAACCATCAGATGGGAGACCTCTCTCTCTCTCTCTCTCTCTCTCTCTCTCTCTCTCTCTCTCTCTCTCTCTTTCTGCTTCTCCTCTCTCTGTGTAACTCTGACTTTCAAATAAGTAATAAATCTTTAAAAAAAAAAAGTATGCCCAGGTCTGCCCAAGGCTTCACCAGTTTTTTTCTGTAAATGGGTGATTTTGTTGCCCCAAAACTCCTTGTGAAGGACTGATGGGCTGGCCATTTGTAAGGACCCTGGGGTAGCTGATGGTTTGCAAACCTATCAAGGTGACTCAGCCCTGGCCATCTCCATTTTCATTACCTGCACACTCAGCTTGCTTGATATTTTGTTACCTACACACTCAGCTTGATATTCCCAGAAGGAATGCATCTCATCACTTTGGGCAGCATCTGTCCCAGACATAGTAACCATGCTTCCATGCAGGACACTGAGACCAACTCCCAGGGCCCTTCCCACAGAGGGACCAGCAGGTGGGCCGGCTTTACCTTGGGCAGAGAGCTCATCATCTGCTGAGCCTGCGTTGGTTGATCCTGTTGCAGTCAGCATAGCTGGTCGGTCACACCCAGCTGTTTGCTAGTAACATGTTATCCTACAGTTCATGTATCGCAATTGTGCGTGAATAGATAAGGAAGAGGAAGGTTCTCTCTTCATAAATTACAAGTGAGAGAAGGAATGGTTGTCACTTGGCAGTAACTTTACCCTGATAGTATTTGATGTGAACGTACTATAGCCAGAGAAGAATCTCGCTAGATTTTAATTAAAAGCACAAAGCATTTCTTTTTCATGACTGTCCTGTCTCTGTCTTCTTCCTCTCCCCTTGTCTTCCTCTTCTTCCATGCTCCCCCTCCCCCTGCACCTCTCTGTGTCCTCCTCCTGCTCATCTTCTTCCTCCTCCTCTGTCATTTAAACAGTTTTTGGCTTCACTGGCCTCTATGGATAGAAACTCAGCAGAGCAGGATATTGGTTACCAAATATGGTATTGCTGGTAAAGATGTTAGAGGAATGTGGCTTGTATTCTAAGCCTCTGCCTCTGAATAAGCTGCCAAGCAAATTAGGTCATTTTAACTTCTGTTTTTTTGTTTTTGTTTTTATTTTAAATGAGGATGCTGGAACTTTGCTCTGGTACATGATGTTGTTGTTATTTTAGCTCAAACAAGATGAGGGGGGCAGGGAGTGGGCCAGAGTTTTTGGATGCAGACTGCCAACCCAGGTTGTGTCCCAGACGAGGTTGGATGCAGAGCCTCGGCTGACTCCAGAACAGCAGATGTGCAGCCTTGCTGTGTGCAGTGTGGATGTCCCAGGGGACCACGGCCAGGCCTCGGGATGCTCTGCGCTGTGCTGCTTGGCTGCTGTATCGCTGTGGGCTTGGGAAGTAGCTTCTGCATGGGGAGGCTGGTGGAGGAGGGTGAAACAGTGGCAGGCCAGCACTCTGTGTCTGAGCACGTGGAAATGAAGGCCCACGTCTTTCCCCGGGGGCCATGCTGCACAGGCCCAGCTCTTCAGCACCATATTTGGAAATCCTCCCCCGGGGATCACAGTCCTAGCTAGGAAGCCCGGTGAGAGGCCCAGCAGTGGGTGTGGGCCAGAGCTGGTGCTGTGTCACGGGACAGCCCTGTCTCTTCCCTCCTAGATGGTCTTGGTCTAGAACTTATGGTGCCAAGCACCCCCACCAGCATCCCCAAAAAGGAGCACTTACCGAGTGTGTCTGCTTGTGTTCTTGCTGTTGGGCCCAACTGCCAGAGCTGAGTCTGAAGCAGGGTAGCTGGGACTCTCACTGCATTCTGATACAGGATGCCAGTGGCTTAACCTGCTGCACCTGAATCTTGTCTTCTAACAGTGTTAGTGGTTTATTTTGTAGAGTGTGATTGGTTTTCTGTAAATGGCAACAATAGGATCAAGGGTAATTGCGATTACTGTTCCCTTTGGCCTGTATAATCTTTGACTCTTTATGCAGCCAGCAAGGCAGCTCTAATCAAAGTCAGAACTTTAGTACAGCAAGGCACTTCGATTTTATATGAGTTTATAAGCTAACTGGACTCAAAGGATATTTGTTACATTGAAATCTGACAGATGATTACTTCCTGTCTCCTGAGGAACACAGAGTACTTGTATTACCATTATAAAGTTCCATGATTAGACAGGGAGTGGGAATCTTGTTCTCCACCTATAGGTAATGAAAAACACTGAGAAATTAACTCTGTTAACTACGTCAGTGTATGGATATCGGTGGTCACCCAGTCTTCCTGGATGCCACATGTCAGAGCTACACAGTACTTTGTTCTCATTGGATCAGTCACAATTTTCATTCTTACTGGTGGCCAGTTCCTCAACATTTTTAACGGTGCTAGGAATTTGCTGACCCAAAATTTGAAAATTGAACTAGAAAGTTTTTTTTCTTTTTTTCTCCCAGAAAAAAAAGGGGTTTGTTGAAAATCCGGTAACTGAAGTTTGTAATTAAATAAGATCAACTCCTTGATTTTTCTGGACCCTCTGTGCTGTGGATTTTTTGTGTATTTCCCTGAAAGCAGTGAGAGTGAGAGCTCTCATTGGGCTTTTTTGAGGGACAGGCCAAAGTGTGCTGGTATGTTTATTTTGTCATCATTCTGGTTTGACGCAAAGGAAATGAAAACATCTCCCATTTGTTCTTTATTTCCAAAGGGCATCCGCTTCGATCCTGAAATACCGCAAACACTACAACTCGAGTTTGCTAAGGCAAACACAAAGATGGCCAAGAACAAACTAGTAGGGACTCCAAACCCCAGCACTCCTCTGCCCAACTCTGTACCTCAGTTCATCACCAGAGAGCCATGTAAGTGGATCCATTTTTTATTCCAGGAAAAGAAGCCATGGATTGTGCATGGGCTGCTGTGTGTGCGATTACACCATGGGCATGGAGCTAGCTGAGTCTCTTCTCTCTTTCTCCTGTCTGAGTTCCAAACCCAGCATTCTTGTCAATGACTGGCTGCCCTGAATAGAGTGCAGCCTGAGCAGAACCCGTACCCTGAAACTCGCGCTTGCTGTGTAGTGGATTCCCTGAGTGTGAAGCTGACAACTGTGAGTCCACCCCTCTTTGCTTTGTGGTAGGAATTCTCTTCCCCCCAACCCCAGACGTCAGAGCTGGTGCTCAGTGTTCACTTTTCTCCATGTGTTCAAAGGCATAGGTTCTGTGTTTATTAAAAGTGAAAGAGGCAGGGCCACCATGGTGGCAGAGCATGTTAAGCCACTGCCAGCAATGCCAGCATCCCATACAAGCACTGCTCTGCTTCTGATCCAGCTCCCTGCTAATGTGCCTGGGGAAACAGCAGCAGATAGCCCAAGTGCTAATGCCCCTGACACCTGTCAAGGCCATTTCAGGAGTGAACCAGCAGATGGAAGATTTCTCTCTGATTGCTTTGCCTTTCAAATAAATGGGGAAAAAAGTGGAAGAAGCAGGTCTTAGGAGATTCTTTTTTTTGACAGAGTTAGAGAGAGAGAGAGAGAGAGAGGAGAGAGAGAAAGGTCTTCCTTTTCCATTGGCTCACAACCCAAATAACCACTATGGCCAGCATGCTGCACCAATCCGAAGCCAGGAGCCAGGTGCTTCCTCCTGGTCTCTCATGTGGGTGCAGGGCCCAAGCACTTGGGCCATCCTCCATTGCCTTCCTGGGCCACAGTAGAGAGCTGGACTGGAAGAGGAGCAACTGGGACAGAATCTGGCACCCCAATCAGGACTAGAACCTGGGGTAGCCTTGCCACAGGTGGATGATTAGCCAAATGAGCTGCAGCACTGGCCTAGGAGATTCTATTTTTTTTTTGACAGGCAGAGTGGACAGTGAGAGAGAGACAGAGAGAAAGGTCTTCCTTTGCTGTTGGTTCATGCTCCAATGGCTGCCACAGCCAGTGCACTGTGGCCAGCACACCACACTGATCCCAAGGCAGGAGCCAGGTGCTTCTCCTGGTCTCCCATGGGGTGCAGGGCCCAAGCACTTGGGCCATCCTCCACTGTACTCCCGGGCCATAGCAGAGAGCTGGACTGGAAGAGGGGCAACCGGGACAGAATCTGGTACCACGACTGGGACTAGAACCCGGTGTGCTGGCGCTGCAAGGCAAAGGATTAGCCTGTTGAGCCACAACACTGGCCAAGAGATTCTATTTTTGAGAACAGTTTAGCCATAACTCTCAGGGGAAAAGGAATCACACACAAAGAATCTCTGTAGTTAAACAGTCAGTTCTGGTGTACTAACACTAGTGAAGCCTTAAGGAAATTCAGGGCTTCCTGTTTTAAATTAACTGGATAAAGACGCTGGCTAATTGCTAAGCCTTAATGAGCTGCTTCAGCTGGATGTCCAGACCACAGCGTTGGCCTTTGGATAGCTTCTCTTCATTTTCCTTTTCAGTTTTCAGAGTCTCGCATGGTCTACTGGGGCAGGGCACCCCAGGAAACCCACATGACTTGTTAGCTGCCACATCTCTGTCTCACTGTTGTTGATCCTCCTGCCAGACCGTGTGAGTATGGTCATCTTCCTGCTCTCCCTGAGCACATGTTTCAGCTCTCTGTGTTGAGATTGAAAGGCTTGTGTCAGAGTTAATCAGGTCATGGAGGAAGTTAGTCACTCTGAGCTCACTTAGTTTTTTAAAAGCCTGAATGTGTCAGTAGAGAGTCATAGATAAGAGCTTCTCCCCCAGCATGTTTTAACATAAAGGTTAGAAGCATCAGTTTGTTCTTCCATATTGTAGGGAAACTTGAGACCTCTTGGAGAAGGAAGTCTAAACAAAAGTTGCATTTCATAGTGCAGATGCTGCACAGGGGATTACCCGGACATTCCTTTCATAAGTCTTCAAGCATCTAGCCAGTGCTTTGTATATTGTCTATATTTAATACTGGTGGATTATGGTGAGCAGATAAATTGAGATTTAGATTTCGCTGTTTATAGAGCTAAGGAGGCATTTGTATACCTCTTTATTTTCTCTCTTGAGCAAGGCATTAGATGGATATTTTTTTTTGACAGGCAGAGTGGACAGTGAGAGAGAGAGAGACAGAGAAAGGTCTTCCTTTTTCCGTTGGTTCACCTTCCAATGGCCACTGTAGCCAGTGCACTGCTGCCAGCGCACCATGCGGATCTGAAGCCAGGAGCCAGGTGCTTCTCCTGGTCTCCCATGTGGGTGCAGGGCCCAAGGACTTGGGCCATCCTCCACTGAACTCCCTGGCCACAGTAGAGAGCTGTCCTGGAAGAAGGGCAACCAGGACAGAATCCAGCACCCCAACCAGGACTAGAACCTGGTGTGCTGGCGCCACAGGTGGTGGATTAGCCTATTGAGCCACAGCACCGGTCAACTATTTTTTTAAGATGTATTTTTTAATTTTAATTGAAAGGCAGATTTAGAGAGATCTTCCATTTTCTGGTTCATTCCCCAAATTGCCTTAACGGCCAAGGCTGTACCAGGCCATATCCAAGAGCACAAATCTTCTTCCAGGTCTCCCACATGGGTGGCAGGGGTCCAACCACTTGGGCCATCTTCCACTGCTTTCCCAGGCACATTAGCAGGGAGCTGGATTAGAAGTGGAGCATCCAGGACTCGAACAGGTGTCGATATGGGATGCTGGTGCTGCAGGTGGTGGCTTAACCTGCTATGCCACAGTGTTCTGCCTAGGAAAGAGTATTTGTAGAATGCCTTCAGTTAGGGAAGTTAACCTGGAATAAGTCTTTCCTATTTTAGTGAATTTGCCTACCTCAGATTTCTGAGACCTTTGAAGAGATTAATTCAGACAGAAAGGGGAGCAGAAGCAAAACTGAAATGTTATCCTTTCCTTTGCTGCTTTTCTTTTCAAAATGTCAGAAGTCTTTTGAATTTGCTGGTGAGGCCCTGTGCCATAGGCAGGCAGGGGAGGCAATAAATAGCTGATTCAAGGCAGCACATGCAAAAGCTGCCAGGTGAACGCACTGCCCACCCACAGGTCCCTGTTATGGAAACAGAGCGAGGGGCAGAGCTCCCATCGCTGCCCCCTGCCTCCCCTGCACTTGGAGCAGCTTAGGAATGATCTGCTTGGTGCATTCGCAGTGGCAAAAGCTCCCTGGGTCATCCTAGCATGACAAACTTGAGCGGACAGGGAGGAGATGCAAACAGCTTCTTCTCGAGAAAATAAAAGTGAGTGTGATTTCTCTCAGTATATCTCCTTTTTATGACGTAGAGGCCCTGACCAGCAACCCCGCTGTGACTCAGAGCAACCTTATCAGCTGTCTCCATTCCTCCTGGAATTGTGACACTCTGTGTCACATGCACAGATGAGTGGCTTTCCTGGAGGCACTGGCAGAGTGAGACAACCATGATGGTTCCCTGTGGGCCCATCTGGTTGCCCAGTGCACACGATCAGCACTCAGGGTGCTTAGTTGATCCCCTGTCAGCTGTGGCCTGTGAGGCAATCCTATAGTCCTGGAACTGACAGAGCCCTGAATTCAGGCTTCTCCATTCTGAGCCACAGGAGAAGTTTCTCCAAAGGCTGCTGCTTGTTAGTGTTGTCATTCAGTAGTGACCGCAGAGTGCTCTTTGCCATCCCTCAAGGAAGAACACTCTGTGATTCAGCTGAACAACAAGCAGTCGCTCAAGCTTACATGAGCACCCAGGGTGCTAGACCCTGGAGAAGAAGGAGACTCATGGATGCCATGAGAGCGTTCAGTCCGAGGAGCTGGTAATGCTCCATTAAGAAAACTGTGGCCCTGCATAAAGGACACAGATTCTGCAGTGTAGTCTGTCTCCCAGACTGCACTGCTGTGTTTGCTGAGCACGTACTCCGCCAAGCTTGAAGGGGGATGGAACCAGGTGCTGGAACTTCCCGGGCTGCATGGCAGCCTTCTGTGGAGAACCTGGGCTTTAGGCTAGAAGCTGTCAGTGAGGCTTCTGGCTCTGCAAGCTAGTCACAAACTTTTCAGCCATTCAGGAAAATGTTTAACCTTGCTGTGCACCCATTCCTGCCCCCTGTAAGATGCAGATAATATTTTCTTCATGTGATTGGAGAACTAAGTGAAGCAATATCTTAGGATTGCACTGAATACCAAACAGGCTTACTGTGTGTCGTGTGCCAGGTGTGTGTACTGTGCAGCACCACTCAGTTAGAGCTGTTGTTGGTCTTCTGAGGGGTCATCATTGTGTCACTGTGCCATTTGTGTTTGCAAGGATGGCTGAAATGCACCCACAGTTCTGCCTTCCTAGCTATGTTACTGTTCATTTGAGCTTCACCTCTTGCTCTTTTGTATGCATATGGTTTGGAGAAAGCAGTCAGTAAGAGATGCGGGAAAATGATGGAGGAGCTGAATTCTTGATTCCCCAGGGAGTTCGTGTTCTCTGGCAGAAGAACTCTGCTTTAGACATGTCAAGGAGTGTGTCACCACTTCTCTGTTATTAGTTTTCCTCCTGGTTACATGAGGATTCTGGGTGCCCAAAACTGATAAGCAGAATTGAAGAAACTGAGGAAGGCCTGGGATGGCTGAGTTGACCTGGTCAACAAGTATTATGACTTGCATGCCTTAAAATCCATAGATGAAATCCCAGCCAGGTACATCAAGATGTGCTTGTGCTTGAAGACCTGGTTTCTGGAGAGGTGATTAAGCTCAAATGAGGCTGTTAGTGTGTAGGGGCCTAATCCAGTTGACTGATGTCCATTTAGAACTAGAAGAGACAGCAGGTATGTGTGCACACAGACAAGAGGGCACACTGAGGGACACAGGAGGAGGAGCACCACAGCTCCCAGCACCTGGATCATGGACTTGCAGCCTCTAGAAATGAGATGGAGTACATTTCCAGTGTGTAAGCAGCCACTTCGCCTTTGGCCCTGGCACGCCAGTGTCAGCAAGTTCGAGAGCCTGCACCTAAACCCAGACTTGACATTGCCTAGTTTCATACCTTGGGTCTAGTGACATGACTCTATGTATCTCTGATTTCTATGCTATTGGGTAGCACTTCCAGGTGTGCCTATCCAACTGTGATGATGTGATTGCCAATGTGCAAGTCAGAAAAGGGCCATGCGGTACCTGGCAATTGTTAGCGGGTGTGCACCTCTCTGCCTTTTGGTCCTCAGAATTAGGAGACCTGTAGTTTGCCTACATCTGGAAGTATGCTGTGGATTTTTTTTTAAGATGCCACACCTTTGTTTTTATGCTTTTTCATCTAGTCATATTCCCGGGAGGTGTGCTTGAGGGGATTTTTAAAAATTTGTAGTGGCATCAAGATGATTTTGCGACAATAAAATGCACATATTTAAAGTTTTGAATTTGTTAAGTTTTGTTATAACGAATGTGGGATTTAATTGATTAAATGCCCTTGATGAGTTTATATTGTTTACCTTTTTTTTTTAATTAAACTTTTATTTAATGAATATAAATTTCCAAAATATAGCTTATGGGTTACAATGGCTTCCCCCCTCCCATAACTTCCCTCCCACCCGCAACCCTCCCCTTTCCCACTCCCTTTCCCCTTCCATTCATGTAAAGATTCATTTTCAATTCTCTTTGTATACAGAAGATCAGTTTAGTGTATATTAGGTAAAGATTTCAACATTTTGCCCATAAAGCAACATCGAGTGAAAAAAACTACCATTGGATTACTAATTATAGCATTAAATAGCAATGTACAGCACATTAAAGACAGAGATCCTACATAATTTTTTTTCAAATTAATTAATTTTCTATGCCATTTCCATTTTAACACCAGGTTGTTTTTTTTTTTTTCATTTCCAATTCTCTTTATATACAGTAGATCGATTCAGTATATAATTAGCAAAGACCTCATCAGTCTGCGCCCTCACAGAAACGCAAAGTATAAAAATACTGTTTCAGTACCAGTCATAACATCACTTGGCTTTAGAAGACACATTAGGGACAGATCCCACATGGGGTGTAAGTACACAGTGACTCCTGTTGCTGACTTAACAATTTGACACTCCTGTTCATGGCGTCAGTAATCTCCCTAGGCTCTAGTCATGAGTTGCCAGGGCTATGGAAGCCTTTAGAGTTCGCTGACTTTGATCTTATTCCGATAGGGTCATACTCAAAGTGGAGGTTCTCTCCCCCCTTCGGAGAAGGGTACCTCCTTCTTTGACGGCCCTGTTCTTTCCACTGGGATCTCACTCACAGAGATCATTCATTTAGGTCTTTTTTTTTTTTCCATGATATCTTGGCTTTCCATGCCTGCTATACTCTCATGGGCTCTTCTAAAGTAGTGAATTTTTTAAGGATTATTTATGTGAAAAGCAGGGTTACAAAGCAAGAATGAGAGATATCATCCATCCACTGGTTCACTCCCCAAATGGTTGCAATGACTGGAGCTGGGCCAATCCAAAGCCAGGAGCCAGGAGCCAGGAGCCAGGAGCTTCTTCTGGGTCTCCCACTTGGGTGGCAGGGCCCCAAGCACTTTGGGCCATCTCAGCTGCTTCCCCAGGCATTAGCAGGAAGCAGGATTGGAAGTGGAGCAGTGGGGACTTGAACTGGTGCCCATATGGGATTTCAGCACTGTGGGTGGTGAATTAGGATTAACCTGCTCTGCCACTGTGTCAGCCCCTAAAGTCATGCTGTTAAAGCTGCAGGCAGCCAGCGCTTCCAAGAGCCTTCACTGAAGCCACACGGGTCCTCCCCTTTGCTTCCTAATGTTGGGAAGTCCATATTACAAAGCTCCAGAAGTTTCCAGTGGTGTGGCTTCCTGTGGGGTTGGTCTAGGACTTAGCATCTGCGTTCTTCAAATCTGTATGGGTTATTCTGACCTGGAGTTACATTGGAAAATCACTATACCAGGGAATTGTACAGTGAAAACCTCCTTCCCACTCACACACTCTGCTCCCTCATCCCTGCCCCCACCCCCTTCCCAGCCCAAACAAAAGCTCAGCTCTCTTAGCTACCTGGGGAGCATGGAACCCTTGGGTGAGTCATCAGACCACCTCCTTGTTGGCCTGCCATACCCCAGGAATTTCCCCACCTCTCCCATACTGACCCACACTCTCTGGAACTGAGTTCTCTCCTTTGTTGGCAAAGATCCCATGGAAGTTGAGGAAGGCCTGTAAAGGATCTAGCCTGTGCTCTCCCAGGCTGTCACCTGGCAGATACAAAATCTGAACCATCCGGTCCCCTGCCCTGACAAGAGTTAGCCTGAACCTGTCTGGGGTTCCCTGGGGCCTCTGACACAGAGCCAGGGAAGTGATACATAGCATAGGAGAGACTGGATGTGCACCTGCTGTGGAAGCACGCAGGCCAACCACCATTGCAGGTGCTGTGCAGCCTACGCCTGTGCTCCTTGATGGTTGTTATTTAGAGGAACAGGGCCTGGGCTCATCAGTACCTAATACCCGATCAAGCTGGCCAGAAGGAGCATGACGCAAGTGAAGACCAAAATGTTGCAGGAGATCCTAGTGCTAAACATTATACGTCTTCTCGGAGGACAGGAATTTTCAAGCAGTCCAGGAAAGTGTAAAGAAAATCTTCATGTCATTGGTACAGTGTACTTCATTCCCTCTGGATCGGCCTAGTGGTGAAGATGCCCTCAGCATCCATGGGAGTGCCTGGGTTCCATTCCCACCTCCAGCTTCCTGCTAGTGCAGATGCCAGGATGGCTATGGAAGTTGGGTCCCTGCCATCCACCTGGATGAGACCTGGATTGAGTTCTGGGCTCCTGGCTTTAACCCAGCCCAGCCCCCACATTTGCAGACACTTGGGAGTGAACTAGCAGATGGGATTTCTTTCCCTTGCTCAAATGATTTTTTTGAAATCTTATAAACTCAGAGTGAACAATTGTACTTGTCAGTTTTTCACTAGTATAGTGAAATGCCTGAGGCAGGCTGACTTTAGCAAGGTACTTTGGTTCATGGTTCTGGAGATTGACAGTTCATGATGAATTGGGTACCACTGGTTCCACCTTTGGTGACAGCATTCTTGCTGGCTGAGTTCCCAGGTAGCACAGTTTGACCATGGCTGTGTTGTCTGTTATAAAGCCCCAGGACTCGGTTTCCTTAATGACCTAATCCAGTCACTTTCAAAAGGCCCCTACCTCTTAATGTCATAATTGGATTAAGTTTCCACTGGCCTAGTACCAGTAACATAGGACTTTGGGGGATATAATTATGAATTCAGGGACTCAAATTTTTAATCCATGCCACTTTCCTTTTTAAAAAAAGTTTGAACATTTTATTGGAATACAGTGTACATATCAAGAAATGCACATAAGTATACCTGTAAATGAGTTTTTGTCTTCTGAGCACACTCATACCCTGAACCCAAATTAAGAAAAAATATTACTTGTACCCCAAGAGGCCTCACTATTCCCTCTTCTCCATTTTTTTAATGTGGGGAAAGATGAGTGTTTTGTCACTTACATGGTATGTTTCAATAAAGTAATGTTTACAACTAAATACCAAATGATATGACATCCACACAACTTTTATAGTCTCTCTGTTAAATTCTACAAATAACAGAAACATGATATTTTCCTTTCTTGGGCTGGCTTCTTTCACTTAGTGTAATAACCTCTAGTTGCATCCATTTTGTTGGATATTTCATTTCTTTTTTAATGGCTGAGTAATATATATAATGGATTTCCTTTATGCAGTTACCAGTTGATGGATATCTGGGTTGACTCCATACCTTTGCTATTGTGGATTGGCCTCTATAAATGGAGGCATGCAAGCACTAACTTTGAACTGTGTATGTACCTTAGTTCTATAAGGAGTGAGTTACTTACCTCCTGACTTTATAGGTGGATGACATACAAACAGTTCACTTAGGGGTGCTTCAAATCATTCATGGAAATGAGCATGAGTGAGAAGGCACAGTTCTGGCCCTGTTTGTCATGGATTGGGATCTTAAGACCTCATTGTGTGCACTCCTTTGAGACATCTGTCTAGGAAGCCAACATAAGCAGTCCACTGACTTGGGGGGTAAGGAGACAATGTGCCTATAGGCAGTTCTTCCTTGTGGAGGCCCACAGCCTCATGAGAAAATGGCAAGAGATTGTTTACTTTCAGCTTCAGAGTAGCAAAAACACTTTCTTCATCTTATGTAAATGAGATGGGATTAAGAGATGTTGTTCTGGGGCAGGTGTTGTGCAGCAGGTGGAGTTAGTCTTTTTTTAAGGATTTGTTTTATTTAGTTGAAAGACAGTTACAGAGAGAGGGAGAGACAGAGAGAGGTCTTCTATTCTGCTGGTTCACTCCCTAAATGACTGCAACAGCCAGAGCTGAGCTCATCCAAAGTCAGGAGCCAGGAGCTTCTTCTGGGTCTCCCATGTGGGTGCAGGGGCCCAAGGAGTTGGGCCATCTTCTACTGCTTACTCAGGACATAGCAGAGAGCTGGATCATAGGAGGAGCAGCCGAGACTGGAACTGGCACCCATATGGGATGCCAGAACTGCAGGCTGGGGCTTTAACCCACTTCAACAAGCACTGGCCCTAGAGTTAGTCATTTAAACAGACATGTAGTCAAATCAGTAATGGCAACCTCTTCATTTCTAAACACAGAAATTATTTTAAATGGATTTAGAGATGTACTTATCTAATACTGTGGGTGAGACCCCAATAGTCAAAAGTTGTAATGACCACAGGCTAGCACTCCCTGAGGCAGCATGGAGACTGCAGGAGAAGAATGAAAACACCCAAACCAGCCAGCCCTAGATAAAAGTGTGTGTGCAGCTAATGCAGGACTCACAATCTTTAGATGACAGAAACATGTTTCACAACCAGAAAGAGAATAAAACTACCTGAGAAGAAGCAGAGAGATAAGAACAGGCACAGAACCTTGGGATTCTATGGTGTAGCTCCTTTGGTCCTCTATGGCTACCTTCCCTTAGCACACAGGCAGAGCCTGAAGCCTTATGCTACCCATACCCTCAACCCCCATAAAAAAAAGTTCAGAGGTTGGCACTGTGGCATAGTAGGCTCTCTATCTGTGGCACCAGCATTGCATATGGGTGCCAGTCCAAGTCCCAGATGACCCTCTTCCTTTGCAGCTCTCTGCTATAGCCTGGGAAAACAGTGAAAGATGGCCCAAGTGCTTGGGCCCCAGCACCCACATAAGAGACCTGGATGAAGCTCCTGGCTCCTGGCTTTGGATGGGCACAGCTCCAGCCATTGCAGCCATTTGGGGAGTGAACCAGCAGATGGAAGATCTCCTTCTCTGTCTCTCCCTCTCTCTTTCTGTGGCTCTACCTCTCAAAAAATGAATAACATCTTTTTAAAAAAGAAAACGAGTGGCCCATGGAGAAGTGGTACACCCTGGATGAGTCCTTGGAGAAGAGGCAGAGCAAGCACAGAGCTCACCCAGAAGTGCCTGGGGACAGTGTTTCCACTACTACATTTTAATGGGGACAGCAGCCACCTGACCACCCTCCCCCACCACACACACACTGCAGAGGCTTCGTTGGTGAATCCTCCCAGACACCAAGGGTTGGGTTGCTAGAGCTGCAGCTGAGGGAGCAGGTCCCACTAATAGATGGGGACAGGCCACCCCCCACCAAACACAGGTCAGATCAGAAGCCTCTGACCAGCTGGGAGCTTTCTTCCCAACCTCACTCCTGGGAGGGATGCTCTGAGGAGTTGACTTTGAGGCAAACCTAGGAGTTTGACTTGAGATAGTGGACAGCCCATTGTGATCCCCAAGTATAATGTAGTCATGGGCAATGTTAATAGAGGTGTCAAAGGCTGAGGGAGGTGACAGGCATGCTCTGCTGCAGACCTATGACATAGGAGCAGGGACTCTAGGCCAGGAAAAGGAATCCCTGAGGTTCCCAGCCTTTCCCCTCTCCTCAGCGACCACTCCCCAGGCCACCTCTTCTCTGTGACCACAGACAGTTTTGAAAGCAGTATCCTTGGGAGGGACATTTTAGCCATTACTGAAGGCTACTGCAAGGGCAGGGAGGGAAGGTGCAGAGCATATCTCTGAGTGTTTAGTCCAGAGGGAGCATTCCTCCTAAAACGTTATAGAACTGTCTGCCCCAAGCAGCCCTTCCATGTACCCATGGCCTTGATGGCAGTTTGTCTGTTAATGTCTCATTCAGAACATACTTCCAGCCATTGCTATTGGACAAGAGATGGTTGGTGAGAAAATTCTTCCTAGATTTTTTTTAAAGATTTATTTATTTGAAAGGCAGAGTGACAGAGAACAAGGAGAGATCTTCCATTTACTGGTCCATTCCCCAATTGTCTGCAAAGCCAGGACTCAGCCAAGTTGAGGGTAGGAAACTCACATACTTAGGCCATCACCTGTTGCCTCCCTGGTGGATTAAGAGGAAGCTCAATCAGAAGCAGAAGTGGGACTTGATTGCAGGTGCTCTAATATGGGATATGGCCATCACAAGTGACCATTAACCCACTTACTGCACCACATCAGCTTCTACTTTGGTTTTATTAATTTATTTGTGTATTTTATTTATTTATTTATTTATTTATTTATTTATTTATTTATTTATTTATTTATTTAAAAGAGATCTTCCATCCACTGCCATGTAGAGAACTTAATCTGGTTTCCCTCATTTGTGGCAGGGATCCAACTATATGAGCCATCACCTTCTGCCTCCCTTGATGAACTTGGGCAGCACACATTCGCAGGAAGTTTAATTGGAAGTGTTAAGAGGACTTGAACCTGGGCACTTTAGTTTGGGTTGAAAGTGTCCTGAGGCATCTTAGGCACTGTTCCAAACACTCATCCCCACCTCAGCTTTTAAAGAAAGAGAAGAAAACCCATTTCTCTTTTCTTGCTATAAATAAAAGAGTGGATAACCTGAATTGCTTACTCCAAACCATCATTCCTGTTGCCGCAAAGAGAATCAACTTTCAGATAATGCTAGTGCTATATGTCACAGAAAAGAGGTGAAAAGAGCCCATGTTCTCAACAAGATCCCTGAGCCACCAAATTCATCAACCCTAGGACCCCTCTGTGTCTAAACTCCTCATTCTTCAACCCAGTTTGAGTTGGGCTTTTAGTGACTTGAAGTTAAACATCTTCAGCAAAACAGCATGTATTCTCTGTAAGGTGTTTATAGAAAGGATTTTGAACTAAACTATTCATGGACAGCTAATGGGCCACTAATTGGATTCACAATTTTGTGCTGCTACAAGGTGACCTACCTAAGGACAAAATACCACTGGGGTTTCATCTATTGGGTTAGTCTTTTGGTGAATGTAGTATAGTGCCTAAAAAGGGGCAGAGGAAACACACCTTTACCACTTGGCTGTGTGGCCCTGAAACAGTTATTCAGGTTCTTGTAGCCTCATTTTTTCACCTGCCCATGGAGATCATCACCGTACCTGTTAACATTGTATATATTAGAGTTTATTTCAGCTTCAATAGCAGGCAAAAATAAAATTTTAAAAGTGTAATTTAGGGGCTGACATTGTAGTGTAATGGGTTAAGCCACATTCTATGACTCTGGCATCCCATAATGGTGCCAGTTCCAGAACTGGCTACTCTACTTTTCTTTTTTTTTCTTTTTGTCAGGCAGAGTGGACAGTGAGAGGGAGAGACAGAGAGAAAGGTCTTTTTTTCTGTTGGTTCACCCCCCCAATAGCCACTGCAGCCAGCATGCTATGCTGATCCAAAGCCAGGAGCCAGGCGCTTCTCCTGGTCTCCCATGTGGGTGCAGGACCCAAGGACCTGGGCCATCCTCCACTGCACTCCTGGGCCACAGCTGAGAGCTGGCCTGGAAGAGGAGCAACCAGGACAGAAACCGGCACCCCGATCGGGACTAGAACTCAGTGTGCTGGTGCTGCAGGCAGAGGATTAGCCTATTGAGCCACAGTGCCAGTGGATGCTCTACTTCTGATCCAGCTCCCTGCTAATACAACTGGGAAGACAGTGGAGGATGTCCCAAGTGTTTAGGCTCCTGCACCCACATGGGAACCTGGATGAAGTTCCTGGCCCATGGCTTTAGCCTGGTCAGGCCTGGAAGTTTTAGCTATTTGAGCAGTGAGCCAGCAGATGTTCTTCCTCCCTCTCTCTGTCTTCCTGTCCTTCTTTCTTTGTAATGCTGCTTTTCAAATAAATAATAAGTCTTTTTAAAACAAAGGTCCTCTCATGGTACAAAATGGATCCAGCAGCTCTAGTCACCCACTCTCCATCCCACCCAAAAGGACAACAGCAAATAAGAAGTGTATGTTCCCGGGCTGGCACTGTGGTATAGCATGTAAAGCTGCTGCCTGCAGTGCCAGCATCCCATATGGGTGCTAGTTTGAGTCCTGGCTTCTCCACTTCCAATATAGCTCTCTGTCATGGCCTGGAAAAGCAGTAGAAGATAGCCCAAGCCCTTGGGCCCCTGCACCCACATGGGAGACCCAGAAGAACCTTTGGATCCTGGCTTCAGTGTGGCCAGTTGGGGAGTGAACCAGCAGGTGGAAGATTTCTCTCTGTGTGTCTCTTTCAAATAAAATAAATAAATCTTTTAAAAAAAGTGTGTGCTCCTCTATAAGAACACTTCCTTGAGTTCAGCATTTGGCCTAGCAGTTAAGATGTCTTGTCACATACCAGAGTGTCTAGCTTTGATGCTTGGATCTGACTCCCCATTCCAGCTTCTGGCTAATTTTCACCCAGGAAGGCAGCAGTGATGACTCAAGTCATTGGGTTTTTGCCACCCTCCTGGGAGAACTGGATTGGGTTCCTGGCTCCTGACTTAGGTCCAGCCCTGTCCTGGCTACTGCAGAAATTTGAAGAGTGAATCAATGGATGGGAGATTTCTCTGTGTCTACTTCTCTCCCTCTCTCTACCTCTCAAATAGATTAATATTTTAAAAGAACATTTCCTTGAGGTCACACACTATGACAACAGGTGTGCTCAACTGAGAAATCAAGGAATCTGTTATTGAAAAGGAGAAGGGAGGATCCATCTTCTGCTTCCCCTGAAAAAGATGAACCCTATGGTATGGAACCGAGGCAGCATCTACACAGGGCAGATGTTCTCATTAAAATTTCCACAGGGCAAGTCTTATTCCCACCACCCAGATGCCAATCCCAATCTTACTCTGTCAAAAATTTCATCCTGTCTTTTTTTTTTTAAAGATTTGTTTATTTATTTGCAAGTCAGAGTTATGGAGAGAGAGAGAGAGAGAGAGAGAGAGAGAGAGAGAGAGAGAGAGAGAGAGAGAGAGAGGTCTTCCATCTGATGGTTCACTCCCCAATTGGCTGCAATGGCCAGAGCTGGGCTGTTCCAAAGCCAGGAGCCAGGAGCTTCTTCCAGGTCTCCCATGTAGATGTAGGGGCCCAAAGACTCAGGACATCTTCTACTGCTTTCCAAGGCCACAGCAGAGAGCTGGATTGGAAGTGGAACAGCCAGGTCTTGAACCAGTGCCCATATAGGATGTTGGCACTTCAGGCGTTAACCCACTGTGCCACAGCACTGGACCCTCATCTTGTCTTTTAATCTCAACAAGGGTGCATTTACACTGTTTTTGAGCTAGCACACTACATAGACACATAGTATCTGGGTAATTTCAGTGTGAAGTAAGGGACATGGTTGCCAAGTCACTGCACACTGGCTCATAGGATGTACCCAGTGAATTTTCACAATTATTATGCTGTGTTTAAGCAGCTAGATTATGAGGATCACAAGCAATGAAGCTTAAATTTCTCCTCAAACACTTAGCTGTGTGACCTTGGGCAAGTCCTTAAACCTCTCTGTGTGGTAGTCCTGTTTCCATGTGTTTCAGAGCTGCATTTAGCTCTTGCCTCATGCATTCCTTTATAAACTCAACATTCCTTTATAAACTTGACTTTTCTGAGACAAGTTTTTATGATCACATCACTCTTATGTATTGTCTGGAATGTGACCTCTAAATGTCACTACATGAGAAAATGTTTCTCATCCTTGATCTTTTATCTAGTGATACAAAGAATGTGTCTTCACAAGTAATTGAGGTTCTAATACACCAGAAGGATGCACAGACAAAAGAATAAACATCCAAGAAAATATTTAAGATAACTTAGTCTGAAGGTACTCATTTTCCTTGAAGAGAGAAGGCAACTAATATTTGTGATCATATGGCTTGGAAATCTACAAATATCTTGTCCATAAAAGGTCAGATCCATGAAATAGAGAAGATGGTAGATGGAGAATTTATGTTTGTTGTTGTATCCATATTTAAATGTTAATCCTAGATAAGCATGAGTAAAGATGTGATTTGATGAGTTTGTAGTCAATTCATTGATTTTTTTTAGTCATGAAAAGTTTAAAGATAGATAGATGTCTCCAATAAAAACATTGTCTGGGTTTGTTAGAATGAGAAAGGAAGGAAGAGAGAGAGGTGAAAGAGAGAAATGGTGTCTGTATTTGTAGGAAGCTTGGGAATCACAGCTCCTTCAGCAAAGGAGTGAGAGCCCAGTGCTTGGTGTTGCAGAGGAGGTGTGTTTCCCTCTCCCATCTCCTCAGTCCAAACCATGGGACAGGAATCTGAGTGCAATTAGAAAATATCTGATTGTTTTCTAGAGAGCATTTACTCTGATATTATCAGAATTGTTCATCACTCTTTTCCATAACAAATGACTCTCTCAAGTGAAGACTGTAATCAACAACGTGGTGACATCTCTTCCTTTAGAAGATGGACTTTTCCCTACAATGGGCCTTGCATGAAGTTATTCACTCATTAATCAAAGTCTAGGAATCTAAAAATATTAACATAGTATTCACAAAATAAGACCATCCAATAAACCAAATCTTGTGAAGTTATTCAGACTTCCAAGTACATACAGTCCTGTACAAGAGCACCAATGTTCAAAAGAGTGCATCTCATTCCCCTATCTTAGCTCTTACATCCTGTTTCTCATCTGTTATTGTGGCCCTGGTAAATGGAGTAAGCAAGAGCAATATGAGAAAACTGAAACTTCACAAAGAGCAGCCCAGAGATTGGGCAATGAGCAAGAATGGCTGAGGCTTCTGTACTTGTTCCATGACATACAACTTGAGTTTCAAGTCTGGAATACAAGGGAATGTTGATGAATTAGAATCAAGAACCTATTTTCTAAATCACAAAGACCTGACTGGAATAATGATAATTTTTTTTGCTGGGTTTGCATTCTGGAAATTTATTTCAATGTTTTGGCTTCATGAGAATTATAAAGGTGATTTTTAATAAAATGCTACATAATTTTCTAAAGAGTATGAGTATATCTTTTAACTGGACTACTTAATGGAAAACAGAAGGCAATGCAATACAGGAAATCTTTCTATGTGTAGCTAATGAGTAAGAAAGGCAAAACGAGCCCTGAAGACTGGAGCTGGCCTCACCTCAATAAACGGCCCAGACTTACATTGTTGAAGAGATGTATGAGTATGTCATGTGGGGGTATGTCACACACTCTCAACACCAGACAACACTTCTCACTTTGTTAAATCAAGACAAAAAAGGGCATTGTGTAAACACATCTCAGAAATGGTAAGTGGATCTCTCTAACTCTGACTTTGATCCAGTTCCTTGTTAATGGCATGGGGAAAATAGTGGAAGATGGCCCAAGTGCTTAGGCCCTGCCAGCCATGTGAGAGACCTAGAAAAACCTCCTGGCTCCTGTCTCTTGGCTTTAGCTTGGCACAGCACTGGCCATTACAACCATCTGGGAAGTGAAACATTGAATGGCAGCTTCTCTCTCTCTCTCTTTCCCTCCCTCCCTTTCTCTGTTCCCAATTGATTTTCAAGTAAACAAATGAGAAAGGGACACATGAAAATGCCCATTATATCCCTGTTGTTACTACCATAACTGACTGGTCTTCCATACAAATTAGCTTTAGCTCTACTGCATTCTCTCTGCATCCCAAATCAGAACTATTAGGATTTCCAAGGGCAGGATAGACTTCCTCAAGATAGCCAATACAAAGAAGCATCTTGCTTCCTGGAACAATACACATTGCATGTGATATGGGCACAAATCCATTAAGAAACTTTTGAGCAGCCTCTGAGTGATACACTACACAATCATTTCTGGTCTGCAATCATATTTAATGCTCAAAATATTTACTCTTCTTTAGACAACAGCTGGCATCCTGATGGTCTTTGGGAAAATTGGCTTCATAAAAATATTTTTTTTCAATTTTTGGCACCACAGCACAATAAAAAATAATGGTCATGACAAACATTGAGACTATGTGAGAGAGAAAAGTAAAATTCACAGGAGGAAAAAATTGGATACACATAGCAGTACTGACAATGTCAACATTCTTAACAAAAATATAAAGTTGAGTATAAAGTTCATTGGATCCATGGATGCAGAGATATTTTAATTTATCTTCTCAGTAAAAGAAAATCACAAAAATATGTATTAAAATGCATCACTTGTGATCTCTGCACCAGAAAATGTGGACAAATAGCAAATGTATATTTTATCATCCTACAGATGCAAATCCTCAAATCCTAAACCTCTCCACAGGCAGTCTTGCCCTCCCAGACAATCTCACTTGGCACACATTACAGTCTATACCAACTCCCTGGAAGTGAAAACAAACTGCTGTGTGCCCAAAGTGCATTTGCTTTTCAGGTCTGGCACTGCTTAGCTTGGGAGGGTTTGCCCTGACTTCTCTGACAGCCCTTCTCCCTTCACAAGTCTGAGCAAATTATTTCTGTCTTGTCCCCTAGACACCAGCATCTACTTAGCTGACTCCTAATACATCTCCCAGAGTAGAAACTGCAGTTAGAGGAAAACTTTAATGTCCCAAGGGCTTAGCTACACAGATGGCAGGTGTACCCAGAGTTTTCAACAAGTCCCAGGAGAAGCTTCAGGGCCAATAACTGCCCTCTGGGATGAGACCTAGGGGATGACATCCATGAGACTCCTGAAGCCTCAGCCATGGGGGCTTCTTGGAACATCATCCACAGCAGTTTTAAAAACCTCTACTCTACCACCAATGGCTCTACTCCCAACCTGGGTGTACTGATGGTCCTCTTCCCCACTTAATTCTGTATAATTGTTCAGACCTGGTAAATGCCACTCTTAGGATCATTGGTTACTATCCTCACTCTGTCTGTTATGACCATGTCTAAATATGATCAGAGTCAGTGAACTTGGAAGGCTTCCATAGCCTTGGCAACTCATGATGACAGCCTAGGGTGGTTACTGGCGCCATAAACTAGAGTGTCAATTTGTTGGGTCAACAACAGGAGTCACTGTGCACTTGCTCCTCATGTGGGATCTCTGTCCTTAATGTGTTGTACAATTTGATTTAATGCTATAACTAGTACTCAAACACTATGTTTCACTTTGTGTTTCTATGTGGGTGCAAACTGTTGAAATCTTTATATTAAATTGATCTTCTGTATATAAAAGAATTTTAAATGAATCTTGATGTGAATGGAAGGGGATAGGGAGCAGGAGAGGGGAGGGTTGTGGGTGGGAGGGAAGTTATGGGAGGGGGAAGCCATTGTAATCCATAAGCTGTACATTGGAAATTTATATTCATTAAATAAAAGTTTAAAAAAAACAGGAAAGGAAAAGGGGATGAGGGTGAGTGGAGGTGACATCACCCTTCAAAGTTTGCAAAGGCATACTCAACCCAACGGTGGTGCTTAAAGAATGTAAAATGAAGACAGGTGCAAGGATATTTTACATTGGACTGTCAGGGAGGCGTTCCCCGATTTCCTCTTATGTGAAATTTCACCAGAATCAACCCTTCAAGTGTCCTGGTGAAGCCTGCAGCTGCCTCAGAATTCTGCCAACAAGTTCATCAGCAGATGCCCTTCCCAACCCCTGGACAGAAAACCTGAATATAAACTGTTTCTTCTCTGATTTAGAGCTGTGGTACTGTATACCACTGGGGAGAAAGGAGGGACAAGGACCCCAACAGACCCCAGTTCCTCTTTGCATGGATCCTGTACTCCAAGTCCAGATTCTCCCTGATCACCCTCCTGTCCTCACTACACAACCTGAGGAGAGGTGGCACTGCAGCCACTCAGAAGAGAAGGCTCTGGTGCTGAGCTGAAGTCGCTGTGCAGGGACAGGGCTTGCTGCCCATATTCCAGAGCCAGCCCAGCCCTCACCTGGTGGAGTCTGCAGATTCAGGAGCTCACAGTGGGGAAGTCCAAGTCAAGAGACCAGGACAGTCATTTCTAGCAGGATCCACCGATTCCATCTCCCCCATCTCAGACACCAGGCCCTAAGCTCTCCACATTTCCTGCTTCTCAAGCCTCCAGCTCCCTCTTTGCAGAGGGGAGAAAGCTGAGCCACCACAGGGACACTTCTCCCAGTGCAGCCTGGGAGAGACTGTGACATGAAGATCTTGCAAGATTACATGGTTGCCCCTCCCCTGAGGGGTGCCTTGTTGGACAGTTTGCAAAGTGGGTGGGCATGGATGATGTCATAAAGCAGTAGCCAATCATTATGCTCCCTAGCATACTGGGAGTGGGGGACTGTTGCCAGGTGACGGGAGTGAGGAGCTGGGCTGGGGTCTGAAACCGCCTCCTCTACTGCTGGAGTCCCCAGCCGCTGGTGTACCTCCATGTTCCTGTGCAGCCCAGGTGATCTGAAGCTGCACTCAGGTTGAAGGACCCTTATGGGGGGAGGGACAAGAAACTAGGCCTGGGCAAATATCAGGGGCTTTTAAGAGGTTAGATGTTCCCCAGAGTCTAGCAGGAAGGACATTCTCTGGGAAGGAAAAGTCAATCCACTTCAGAGAACCTCTAGGCACGCCCAGAGCAGAGCTGCCCCTCCCCTCCGGGAAACCTCTGGGCGCGCCCAGAGCAGAGCTGCCCCTCCCCTTCGGAGAGTCTCTAGGCGCGCACTTATGATGTCACTGCGACCAGCCAATCCTGTAACACCTCAGCACTCTCCCTCAGCACTCTCCCTCAGCATTCTCCGGTATGCTAATTGTCCCTCCGAACCAGCCAATCCCGTGCCACCTCTGCATTTTACACCAGCACTCTCCACCAGCATTCTTCGCCAGCATTCTCCCATATGCTAATGGTCCCTCTGAACTGACCAATCCTACACATGCGCATTAGGAATATGCTAATTCGTTGCCTATATAACCTGTGTGAAACTGCCGCTCAGGGCTCCTCACTGCCTGAGGTGGGGGCCCGTTTGCGCAAACGTTCAATAAAAACCTCGTGCTTTTTGCATCAACTGGTCTGGAGTCTGGATCTTTGGGCGTCCTCCCGAGCAAGTGGGCATCTCTGCAACTGAGAGGTCCAACAAGGTGAGGTAGAATTTCCTGACCTACTGGGGCTTCATTGACTTCTGGGTCTTTGCTTTCTCCATGTTCTGGAGTCATTTCTCTGTTGTGTCCTTTGTGTGCGTGCATGTGTGTTTATTATGACTTTGAATAATGTTTAAACATATTACATAATTTAAATTCCTCTTGTAGATACCTGTTTGCTAGTTTGCCTTTGTCCTTTAATGTTTTCTGTTTCTTGCTGTGACTTATAATGATTGTCTACCTGGTAGTCTTGCTAAATTCACTTACCAGTTGTATTTGGCTTGGGGTTAGAGTGGATTATCTCTCCATATAATGGTGTCATCCACATGTATTGAGTTTTATTGCTTAAAAGTTGATATTTAAACTTTATGTTTCTTTTTTGTTGATTTCCTGACCACTCCTCCAGTACAGTGTTGAAGGGATGGGGAGAGAAGGCAGTCACATCCAGGTCTGTTCCCAGGATAAAGCTTTCACTGGCCCTGTATTAAGTAGTGTGCTGTTCTCCATTTTAGACTGTCTTGATCACATGAAGGAAGTCACTGTGTTTTCCTGATCTGCTACAAGTTGATTGATTTTCTGGGTGGATACTGAATTTTATTAAATGCTGTTTAGTATTTAATCTAAATAGTCATGTAATTTCCTTTTCCCCTATTTGGATGATTTATAGGGTTTGTTTGAGAATGCTAAAAATCTTCAAATTTTAGTTTTGCTCACTTGTTATTGATCTGTTATGCTTTCTTGTATGATTGAACTCATATCATATTTTTCTCAGATATATGTACCTCAGTTTATGAAAGATATGCTTTTTGATTTCATTTTCATTGCATATCCTGGTCTTGTCTGCATCATATGTGTAACACTAGCTTCAAAAACATTGAAAAATATTCTGTCTATGTCCACTTGGAGCAAGTCAGGGAAATTCAGTGTTTTTAAAATTATTTACTTATTTTTTTCTCTTAGAAGTGTATAATGTTTCATAAGTCTGGACCCTGATTTTTGTTTGTGGAACATGTTTCTTGATTGGTTTGGATTTCCAAAAATTGGTTCCACTTATTCAATTATATAGGAATTTTCTAATTTCATCTTATATTTGTGGTTTTGGAAATTGGGTTTCAAAGTGTAGCAAATTTTTAACTCTGGAGTCAATTTTTAAAGAATTTTCTAGTTATGTAAGGTAAATAAATTTCATGTATTTTGTAAATGCAGATTTAGGAGCATAGTGCTATTTCCCACCCTATCCTCCCTCCCATTAATGCTGACATCCTACCTCCTGCTTCATGTCCTATGAGGAATCTCCATCCTGTTTTATACAACAGGTGTCCTAATTAACTTTCCCACCAACCAGTGTATTAGGATACTCCCCCCCCAATCTCTACCAGTGTTTTTTTGTTTTTTTTTGGTTGCTATATGAAGCTGTTCTAACTGGGGTAAGGTAAAAACCTCAATGTGGTTTTTATTTTCAGTCCCCTGATGACTAGTGATCATAGTCAATTTTTTCATGTGTCTGTTGGCCATTTGAATTTGATCTTTTGAAAAAAAAAATCTGTTCAAGTCCTTTGCACCATTTCTTTTTTTTAACTTTTATTTAATGAATATAAATTTCCAGTGTACAGCTTATGGATTACAATGGCTTCCCCCTCCCATAACTTCCCTCCCACCCGCAACCCTCCCCTCTCCCGCTCCTTCTCCCCTTCCATTTGCATCAAGATTCATTTTCAATTCTCTTTACATACAGAAGATCAATTTAGTATAAAGATTTCAACAGTTTGCACCCACATAGAAACACAAAGTGAAACATACTGTTTGAGTACTAGTTATAGCATTAAATCACAATGTACAGCACATTAAGGACAGAGATCCCACATGAGGAGCAAGTGCACAGTGGCTCCTGTTGTTGACCCAGCAAATTGACACTCTAGTTTATGGCGCCAGTAACCACCCTAGGCTGTCGTCATGAGTTGCCAAGGCTATGGAAGCCTTCCAAGTTTGCCGACTCTGATCATATTTAGACAAGGTCATAAAAGACAGAGTGAGGATAGTAACCAATGATCCTAAGAGTGGCATTTACCAGGTCTGAACAATTATACAGAATTAAGTGGGGAAGAGGACCATCAGTACACACAGGTTGGGAGTAGAGCCATTGGTGGTAGAGTAGAGGTTATGATTACAAAGGAATGAGGTTAAGTGCACTAGACAAGGCCTAGAACAAAGGACAGAGTCATTATTAGAGGAGCTAAGAAAGGTGCTGTCTAAGCTACAAGTAATTTTTCTGATTGAGAGGCAAATAGAACCTGATAGAAGGGGCTTGATAATAATCTGGTGGGCTTTAGGCCTTGTGAGTTAAGAGGCCCAGACCTATCTATCTCTTCACATGGGGTATATCCTAAGGGAGGTGTGAACCTCCTAGGGGAAGGCACTCTGTTGACTTTCATTACTTGGCTGGCCTGGGAGGAGAGCTGGCCAGGTAAAGGCAGGTGGCATCTCTAACAAGAAATGTACAGTTCTGCCTGCAATGTTGCTGACCCTACTTGACCATATCCTCAGCTGCAGTGGTCACTTTGGAAGTTGGGCTGAGTGAAGGGCTTTTCAGCTTAGAGCCAATAAGATCTGTGGCTCTGACCTGGGCATCCTTCGACTCCAGGGCAGGTCCATTTCCAGTGATCCAACTCTTGGCAGAGCTGCCAGGGCTCTTCACAAGCTGACTTCTGCTGAAGCCCAGGCTTACCACATTGAAAGCCACTGCAGTGGACTGGCCTGTTGGGTCTCCTTGAGGGCAGATCACTGTACAGATCAGCCATTAATAGGCCTGCCACCCATTGCTTCTGATGCCGAGCTTTCTTTTCCTCCTGGTTTGTGTTAAAGCAGACCAGAGAATGCAAGTCAAGGGAGTGCCAAAGTCCCATCTCTAATCTTCGGTGGGCTGAACTACAAGTCTATAGTCACAGGCATGTTCTGTAGTAGTTTTTCTAAGGTAGACAATGCCCATGAGGAAAATTATATTCTCACTTTAAAACTTTCTTTCCCTTTGGTCTGAAAGGGAGGTTTTTTCTACTTACTGTATACTTTGCTGATGGCGAAGTGAATCTAGCTATGAGATTATTATTTAAGTTCTTATTTTGGCTATGCTATTGCAGAAAAATGTTAGCCATCTCTTTTATAAGGTCTAAAGATTAAATTGTGCATCCTACAGATTCCTTCATAATAGAATTAGTTCCCTACCTTGAAGAGAATAGAGAAATGAAAGAACAAGTTGGGCTTAGAATAGAGAAATGAGGGAGCAAGTCCTAGATCGCTTGCTGACAATAGCAATATCACATGAATACTTAGCAAACCGTTTCAACCATTAGATAACAACTTAAGAAAACATTTACCAGAAGGTCCATTGCCTTCTATAAATTTTAAGAATCATGTATTTGAAAACACCTCTTAAATATCTAACATGGTGTAGTTTGTTTAACCTGTAAACTTAAGCACAACCACCTAAAATGCTTTTAGTTTCTTTCTACCAACAAGTCTAAAACATATGATACACAGATTCAGGTCCCACAAATTAAAATGTATCTTTGATTGATTTTAGCAGCTTAAATTTATGGACAATCTTATCTATAAGCCATTTAAAATAAAACTCTTAATAAAATTTCCCCATGTGGACATACAATATGTACACACATATAATATAGCATAATAGACCAATATAGCAATTTTAATAATAGCTTTTAAAATCTTTAACTCTTTTTGTAGATTGCCAATTGATTTGAATTGCTTTTTCTTTTTAGTAACCTCAGTTAACCATACTTTCTCTCAGTTGGTACTGTTAATACATTATTGGCTTCATCTGTTTACAGAGCCATCCCAAAGTACTGAATACAATAACAGTGGCTGGAAAAAGTCCATAGGAACCTATAGGAGGACAGCTAAACACAGAACCAACAACGCTTTAGTTTTATGAGCAGCACATCATATATAACTGTGGATGACAAAAGACTTTAAGTTGCCATGTTTAAAATTATAAGTCATCAACCAACAAGAGGCACTTGCTTACTTCACAGTATTTTTGAAAGCACCTGTAGGATTTTACAAGTATTTAACCCTGAATTTAGGCCTCTAGTGCTTTCTCATTAAGATAACTATCATGTCTAGTAACACAAGATCATTAGACTTTTTAATTCTCAAACATTTGTATTAATAGCATTTTCCATTATAGAAACTTAAAGTCTGGTACCACATCACATCTTGACAGTACTTCTAATATAATCCAAATAGACTGATTAGTTGGTGTCTCTATAAGATGAGAGACATAGGTCCTTCAATTTTTTCAGTTGGGCCCAAACTGGAAAAACCAAAGTCCAGGATTTACTGGAAATTTTAGAGACCAGATTGTTTGAAACTTTGATTTTTTGAATGCCTGTCAAGAATGCCAAGAAGGCTCAAAATCCAAAATATCTGGTTGAAATAAGATGCCTTAAAATCATGACTTAACATAGACCACATTTGATCATTGTTACAAGGTGATTATTCAAATCTTTGAAAATAAGCACATATTTAAATAACCCATAGCTCTTAATAAAAATGCAGCTGTTTTTGAACAATTAGAATTTAACAGACATCAAGAGAACATAATAGATTACTTTAACACATTGCTTTACCAGAGCATCAGAGTTTAATTCTATGTCAAAGAGAAATTGAGCTTCCTGTGATCTTTTGCTGTGAGGTTTCCTTCCTTTACCTTCTTTCATATTGGTGACCATGTTTCTGTGTTTCTTTATGTAACACATCTTTAAGCACCTTTTGCAGGGCAGGATGAGTGGCAACAAATTCTTTCAGTTTCTGTTTGCTAGGAAAAGTCTTAATTTCACCTTCATTCACAAATGAGAGCTTTGCAGGATATAGTATTCTGGGCTGGCAGTTTTTCTCTCTTAGTACCTGGGCTATGTCTCACCATTCCCCTCTAGCTTGTAGGGTTTCTGATGAGAAGTCTGCTGTGAGTCTAATTGTAGATCCTCTGAGAGTAATCTGACGTTTCTCTCTTGCACATTTTAGGATCTTTTCTTTATGTTTCACTGTGGTGAGTTTGATTACAACATGTCGTGGTGAGGATCTCTTTTGGTCATGTTTATTTGGGGTTCTATAAGCTTCCTGTACTAAGATGCCTCTGTCCTTCTCCAAACCTGGGGAATTTTCTGCTAGTATGTCACTGAAAATGCCTTCTAATCCTTTCTCCCTCTCCATGCCTTCAGGAACTCCTAGAACCCGAATGTTGGGTTTTTTAATGGTATCCTGTAGATTCCCGACAATATTTTTTAGATTTCTGATTTCTTCTTCTTTTCTTTGGTTTGCCTGTTTCCTTTCCTGTTCTCTGTCTTCTAAGTCTGATATTCTCTCTTCTGCTTCGCCCATTCTGTTTTTAAGGCTCTCTAATGTGTTTGTCATTTGATCTATTGAATTCTTCATTTCATTATGATTTCTCGTCACAATCACCATTTCTTGTTCCACTAGTTGTTTCATTTCATTTTGATTCCTCCTTAATATTTCACTTTCACTAGAGAGATTTTCTATCTTGTCCATTAAGGATTTCTGTAGTCCACCAGACTAACTAGAAGAGAGATAGGAAAAAAATTAAAAAAGTGACCGATACAGACACAAGTTTCTCTCTCTCCGCTCACCTCTCAAAGGCGAGCAAGACAGAGCAGGCGCCATTTTGGACATAGGTCATAAGCAGGGCGACCTCAGGTCTGCACCAGCCCTGAGCCTAGCAGAAAAACCTGACTCTGGGGGGAGGGGTGAAATAACAGGAGATTAGCATCTAACTTGGCAACCCAGTGGGATACTGCAGGAGAATTGGAGCCCACACTGAGGGCAGCAGAGATTCCCTGTGTGGTCCTTGGGAAAGAGCTTCAGATCTCTGGATCCTGTGGGTATATCATTTGCCTGCTAACTACCTCCAATTACATTCAACTGTGTGCAATTACTGCCCTTTTGAATCAAAAAAAGAAGGAGAGATTTACCACACCTAGCCTGGGAGTGTCATCTTTGACACACCCTCAACCCTGAGGAACCAAACAGAGCTCTCAGGCCACACTCATCTCAAGCCCCTAAGGCTCCACTGAAAGCAGACAGTCCACTTAATATAGAGCCATAGTGTAACAAGAAAAAACACCACAGTGAAGAAACCAAATATCTCCAACATGCCAAACAACAAACGCAAAAACCAAGCTAACAAGAACAAGGAAGAAACTATGACGCCCCCAAATGAAAAAGACACCCCAATCCAAGATTATGAAGATGATGAGATCAAAGAAATGCAAGAAGCGGATCTCAAAAAATTGATAAGAACATTAAGAAGTTCTTAAAAACAAATTCTTGAACTGCACCATTTCTTAACTGGATTGTTTATTTTGTTGTCATTATTGAGTTTCTATATCAGTTAGATAGTTTGAAAATATTTTCTCCCATTCTGTTAGTTGCCTCTTTGGAGTCAAACTTTACTCATAAGAATTTGACTAAACCTTAAAATCTTGATGAGTTTTATAAGCCCTGTAAAGAATAGCACTGTTTCCATTTCTTAAACTTAGCTACTGGCTTACCAATTTTGTTAATATTTTAAAAAATGTTTTTCTTTGCTTATATGTATCTGTAGTACTTTTGTGAAACCAGCAATTTATTGATGTTTGCTATTACCCTTTTCCTAACTTTATTTAAATATTCTTAATCATTTTCTTTTTTAATTCTTAAGAAGGAAGCGGGGATGATTAGTTTGTGGTGTCCTAGCATATTCACTTAAGGATGCAGATTTTCTCTCAGCACTGACTTTTCTGCAATCCCTTAATTTTCTTACATGTTTCCAAACCCTGTGTGTGCAGGTCCTGTCTGCCCCAGTATCTCCATCCCCATGTGCCTGCAGCCATATCAGGCTTCATGTCTCCCCGTTCTTATGTCTGAAACCCATGTATTTTCTGCAGTGTCTATCTCTCATTTAACTGTGACCCCTGTTCACCCTTGGTATGTTGTCATTTATAAAATCTCTGACATTCATGTCAGCTTTCAACATTCCTTATTCCTTGTGCCTGCAGCATGTGCCAGCTGCATGTCTCCATCCCTTGTGTCTCCAGCACATCTTTTCCTGAGTGTCTCCCTGTACCATAGCAATCATCATGTCCTCCAGCCCCTCTTACATGAAGCCAAGATCTTCCCTCAACTGTCTGCTTCCCTTCTCCAGAGTGATCTTTCTACTACCCTGGAGTAATTTCATTGCCTGTGCTTCCAGCCTGCTGCACCTTTTATATACCTCTCTGCTCTTTGCCTGAACCCACTGTCATACTTAGGTTTCTAGAATGCCTCTGACTGCAGCCAGGTGTTTCTCTCTATCCCCGTGCCCAATACCCATACCCTATGCATCTCCTGTTTCTGCATCTCCTGTTTTCCTCCCATGGTCTATCCGCATTTTGAATATTTGGTTATCTGGCTAATTACTGAAGAACAAATTGATTCTATGTGAGTTTTATCTGTTATGAATAAAGTTGTTATATATATTTCACATCAGTTTTTATCTACTCATTTTAAATATATTGGAACCTGTGTGCTGTATGATATAGTTATACTATGGTTGCATTTCTAATAACACATCAAGATGTATGGTAAAATTCTTGTCCCACTATAAATGCTCACCAGTAATGAATAAAATATACTGCTATTCCGTATTCTTGTAAAAATTTGTGTTTTCATGTTAATTTTTAAGCCCCGCAGCGCATCTGCAGCCTCGAGCTGCTCCCTCACTTCCTCCCACCCCGCCAGGGCCCCAAGCCGTTTCCACCCCTTGCAGGCAGCCAAGCTGGCCTGGCCAAGAGCCCCGGGAGCCCCTGGGTGAGACCCCCTGGTGAGCCGCTGCCCCTCTCTGAGTGCCGGGGGAGGAGTGTACACCTGGTCTTACCTGAGAGACAGAGGGGCCTCACTTGTTCGGGCCACTCATTCATTCATTCACTCATTCATTCACTCACTGGCCTGCCCCAGGGGCCCAGCCCAGCCCCCATTCAAGCAGCGTCCGGGGTGGGGGCAAGGAGGCACCTGTGGCCCTACCGCCCCCGCCCAGCCCGGCCAGCCAACATTCCCGCCCTGCACTGGGACACATTCTGTGGTTTGAAGCAGACTGGCCAGCTCCTTGGAGCCTCACATGTGGGCACAGTGGGCGGCGATCGAGGGCTGGGAGATGGAGCACCCCGACCCCCACCCCAGCGCCAGCACACAGCAGGGGAGGCGGAGGGTGGCACTCAGAGAGGCACAGGGGGCGCCCGCCCGGGTGCCTAAACTCCGGCTCCTTAGGGCCCGGCCCACCCACCCACAGCTCCATCCTGCTCCAGGACCTTTGCAAGGCCACGCCCTCGGCCCCCAGACCCCAGAACCTCCACCAGCGCCCCCTCCTCAGCGCCAGCCCCGTGTCCACTAGCCCCCGGCCTGGCTGCCGGTTCAAGGCAGAGCCTCCCGGGGTCCGACAATGGCCGCCCTCTCATGCCTGGCCCGCAGTTCCGGCCTGGGCAGCGGCCTCGCAGGGAGCAGGGGAGACCGAGGCTGCGGCGACCGGCGCCTGTCCTGGGCCCAGCACATCCTCGCTCTCGCCTCCTCCGTGGGAACACCCCCCCGGGAGGGACAAAGCCACGGAAGCGGCTCTTTCTTTTTTTTCTTTCTTTTTTTTTTTTTTTACAGGCAGAGTGGACAGTGAGAGAGAGAGACAGAGAGAAAGGTCTTCCTTTTGCCGTTGGTTCACCCTCCAATGGCCGCCGCGGTAGTGCGCTGCGGCCGGCGCACCGCGCTGATCCGATGGCAGGAGCCAGGTACTTCTCCTGGTCTCCCATGGGGTGCAGGGCCCAAGGACTTGGGCCATCCTCCACTGCACTCCCTGGCCACAGCAGAGAGCTGGCCTGGAAGAGGGGCAACCGGGACAGGATCGGTGCCCCGACCGGGACTAGAACCTGGTGTGCCGGTGCTGCAAGGCGGAGGATTAGCCTAGTGAGCCACAGCGCCGGCGGAAGCGGCTCTTTCGGCCACGCCATCTATGGGTCCCGTTTTCGCACCTGGATCCTGGCCGGCCCGGTGTAGACACCGCAGCCCCGCTGGGCTCGGATGCCTCCCGTGATGGGGACCTCAGCCCTGCACAGCGAGGCCGGCAGGGCCCTGGCGGGCACGTGGTTCCCTCCCCATCCCCAGGCGGCCGCGCTGTGCTGGGGGTCTGGTGATGAGGGGGGGGTGACGCGGCACCAGCCTCCTGCCAAGGGCTGGGGAGGGACGGGCACTCAGGTGCCCCAGAGCCGCACCTCTGCAGGAACCGCCACCCCCCGCTGACGTGCGCCCTGGACTCCCGGGGGAGGGGGCGTAACTCCCTGAACGGGAGCCTGGGCCTCTGCTGTGGCCTCCCCCTGGCTCTGCTTCAGCCACACCGGCCTCCTGGCTTCGTGCTGCCCCAGGGCCTTGGCACCGGCCCTGTCCTCAGCCGTCTTTTCTCTTTGCCCATTTTGCCAGCTGTCGCGTTTCGGCTCTGCGGCCGCCCAGGCCCACGCGGGCCCTGCCCCCCGCCGCCCCCACCTGTCCTTCTCTTGAGCACCCGAGTCGGGGTCAGGATACAGTACGTGCATGATAAATGCTGGCCAAGGGGAGACACACAGCTGAAGTTGACCCCGGAACTCGGCACCGGGGACCGGGAACCCCCCACCCCCGCCTGGCGGCTGCAGGGGACAGGGCCCTGGAGCCAGGGCCATGAGACTCAGGCCGCTTCCCGAAGGGGGACAAGACCGGGCCCCTGGACGCAGGCTCCGAGTCCCCGGGTGGACGGCGCGGGCCTCTCTCGGTCACCAGCCCGGCCCCACGGACCCCAGCCCTGCCCTACGCAGCCGACCCCGGCCCTGCCTGGAGCCCCCGGGGGCCGCCTTCCCACAGACCCTCCCCCCAGGGGGCCACAGGGGCCCGGCCGAGCCGGCCACATGGCCCCGGGACCACGACGCTGGCCCAAGTGGGCCCGGCGCCCACTCACCATCCACCACATCTTGGCCATCATGTCGTAGCACAGCTGCCACTTCACCGTGGCCTCGCCCGTCTTGCTGGGCACCGGGGAACCTGGCACCTCCATGATGGCACGGGGCGCGGCCGACCCTACTCCTGCCCAGCCGCGGGCTTGGCGCGCGGGGCCCCCATGGCCTGGGACCCTCGGAGCTGGAGGGGGAGAGGGAGAGAGAGATGGAGGGGGCGGCAGCGACGGGAGCTCCGGAGGCCGGCGAGTGGCCACCCAGGGCACCGGGCTGCAGGGGCGGCCGCGGCTCTGACTGGGAGCAGCCCCCCGCCCTTGCCCCCACTGGGAGGAGCGGCTGCTCCCAGCCCTGCCACCCGATTGCCAGCTCCTGTGCCCGGCCAGGCGGCACAGGGCCCGCGGAGAAGCCGGACCCCTCCCACCACCTCCCACGCCCCCTTCCTGGAGCCCCAGGGAGGGGGCCTCGGCCAGGGGAGGGGGCGCCCTCCGTGCAGGGAGGAGGGGCCAGGGACCCGGGCTGCGGGTGCTGGGGCGGCTGTGCACGCATGGGGCGCCCAGGGTGCGCCCGGCCTGCAGGGCAGGACCTCGAGGGACCCCGGGGGCTCTGGGACGGCCACGGGGCTGGGGGTCGGAGCTCTCCCCCTGGTGCAGTGCCCACCCCGCGTCGTGTCTCCCCCAGAACGGGCGCCTCCTCCCTCGGGCCCAGGGACTCCCACCGGAGCTCCAGAGCCCGCCCGGGGGCCCAGGAGGCATTGGAGGCCGAGTAGGAAGGAGGCGCCCGGTCCGCACCTGGCCCCGCACACGCCCCGTACCCGTCCGGCTGCCCGCTAGGAAAAGCCGCTGTCATTTGACTCCGAGCCTCGTGGTCGCTGTGCAGGATGACCCCAGGGCTTTGTGGGCCCGGAGAGGCAAGACGAGGTGGGTGGGAGAGGAGGGGGAAAAGGGCAGAGGCCGCGGCTGCCCCCTCTCACCCGGAGCACCCCCCCCCGGCGCATTTTCCACCAGCGGAGGCCGCGGCCCAGCAGCCTAGCAGGGCAGGGCGAGGACCCCGGCCCAGGGCGTCGCCCGCCACGCGCCGCGCTGCTCCTTCCCCGGGAGACGGCGAGCGGTGCCTGGCGGGGGAGGCGGGCGGCCCCCACTCCGCGGCCTGAAGCCCTGGAGGGGAAGAATTCATGAACCCGGGCGGAGCCCCCAGGCCGCGCTCAGGGTCTGGGGTTCTAACAGCAGGGCCAGAGCAGAGCGCAGGGCGAGTGGAGGTTTGATTAAAGAGGCGACAGCGCCAGGCGCCTGCAGGGCTGCATCCCATTTGGGTGCGGGTTCGAGTCCTGGCCGCTCCATTTCCAATCCAGCTCTGCTGTGGCCTGGGAGAGCAGTGGAGGATGGCACGGGTCCTTGGGCCCCTGAGCCTGTGTGGGAGACCCAGGTGGAGCTCCTGGCTCCTGGTCGGCGCGGCCATCTGGGAAGTGACTCGGCGGATGGAGGATCTCTTCCCCCCCTCTCTCAATTCCCACTTTCAAATCAATCAATCTCTCTTTAAAAAGATCACGGCCAACAATTACCAGCCACAGAACCCAGAAGCCGCAGAAACGCGGACGGCGGAGGCCGGAGAGAAACTTCTGGGGCGGGGAGTAGAGGACGCGGGGGGGGGGGGGGCAATTAGTGGGGAGAGGGGACTGTGCCGGGACCCCAGCCCCCTCACAACCAGGGCCCCACCCGGACCGGGAGCCCGCAGGGAGGTCGGGGTGACCGCCGGCGGACAGGACGGGGCGGGGGCAGGTGTGCAGCGGTGGCAGGGGGCTCCTCCCCACCCCCTGTCCGGCCAAGGGCTTCTCAGGGGAGGCAGTGCAGGTGGCGTTGTGCGGGGTTGTCTCCCTTGGCACTCAGGCGGGCGTGGGGCTGGAGCTGGTGTGGCCAGGGCCTGGCCTCTCTCTGCCAGGCTCAGGATGCTCTGGACAGCGGCCCCCATTGACCACAGCCCCGCAGCCGGCCCTGCTCAGCCTCAGCTGAGGAACGGACATTCGGGCCTTTAAGGAAATGCTAGCGGGGCTGCTGGGACTGCCTGAGCCCCCTCCTCAGTGTGCCAGCCCCTAACCCAGACCCAGAGCCCACACAGCCAGGGCGCACGGATAACCCCAGGCTCAGCTGGCAGGGATGCTTCCAGAATATTCCATGCAGCCATAGCAGGATGCACGTTCCTCTCAAGTCAGCATAGCCCTGCACCGAGCAGCCCCCAGCCAGGCCCACCCTCCCCCCCTCCAGCCTCAGCTTGCCCGTCTGTACAATGGCCCTGATGGAGCCTCGGCCCGCCAGGCTGGGCTGTGACCATGCACTCGTTCTCCCACTCAGACTCACGCGGCCGTGGCAGCCCTTTCCTGCACTGAGCTCCGCGTCCCAGCAGGACCACTGTGGACCCTGTGTCCTGTGATTGGGGACACGGAGGCTGGGTAACTTCCACGCAGCCCTTTTTACATGGCGTGAACTCTGCTGGGCGGGCCTCCTCCGGGCCTGGCCACCACGCACCCAAGCCGGCAGGGCTCCCTCGCCCTCGTGTCCCCTGCGGGGAGGCGTTTTTGGTTAATGTTAAGTTTGTCCCCACTCTCTGGAGAACAGGGCCCGACTCGGACGCTCGCGCGCGCCCTCTGCCGACCACCGCGGGGAACACAGGCGGGGCCGGGCAGGTGCCCACCCAGCCCCAGAAGGGGCACGCTGGGGACCTAGTGCGGCCACAGAGCTACAGGACCTGGCGGTGGACTGGTGCCAGATCTGATCTGGAACCAGAGGCGCCCCGGACAGCAGCCCCGATGCTGTGACGGGCAGAGATCAGCGCTTTTCCCCGGGGGCGGGCTGAGGGCCTGGACCGGTTCCCAGGCTCCCTGGAGCTGTCCGCGACCCCCGGTGCTGAACACTTTGGCGGGCAGTGAGCGCCCCTCGCCTGCCAGGATTTCACGCAGGGCGGCAAAGCCATCTTGGGGTCAGGGAGGGTACTGCACCTTTAAGGATAACTTCAGACGTCACTCCTGACATCCCAATCGCCTAGGCTCTGAAGAGGAACGTAAGTTCCAGCCATGGATCAGCAGGCAGCCTCATGAATATATAGATCATCCCCACCTCCTCCGCGCTCTGATAGGCTCGGGAAACAGAAGGGGCGGAGACGAGGCGGGGCTGGGTGGTGGAATGGGGCGGGGCGAGGAACGGAGGCGTGGCCAGGGTTTCCTGTGTATTGTGTTCCCTGCTTGTCTAGTATCTACACACAGCAGGTGCTCAGTAAATGCTCATGGACTCTCCAGCCTGCAGGCGCGACCACCCTGTTTGTGCGGCACGCCCCCTACTCCGCATAGCCATAGGCAGAGAGGCTGCAGGGGCCCCGTCCCATCCCCAGGTAATTCTAGACCTTGCTAAGAAGACCCCTGTGCAAGGTGATAAAACATGGACTTTTACAAGAGTGAAGATCCAAGTCACAACTACTGCAGTGTATCTTACAGTTCCCTTCAAGAAAAAAAACGTAAATCTGGCACCTATAGAATACACTATGTGCCTTTATATATTGTAGTGTCAACATTTTAAATTAATCTTTTACATTCACAAGTGGTGGAGAGTCTTGTCATAGACATGTACCATTTACATCTGGTTTTCTAACTAGACTGCACTTGTCTTCATTGTAGTAAAACTCCTTGTGCAATATACATTGCATAACTCCTCATTCTACCAAAAGTTAACTAACCCCCCAGCTGGTAATGAAAACAGTAACTGGAGGATTCCATTTGTAAGTGTTCTAGAATAAAATAAACATATTCACACCAGAATTCTGTTATTAATATTCTCATCTAGTTAGTGCAGCTTTTATTGTGTTGTGGTTGATCTCAAAACTGAGATTTAGTTTCTCTTCTACCAAGAGGAAACAATGCAGATATTCTTTTTTCTTATGGAGTTCATAGTGCAACTCTTAGTGTAATCCTGATGTAGAGCAGCAGCAAGCCACATACATCTCCAGTTTATGGGAACTTTGCCAATTAAGATGCTGTCTGGTTAGGTTATATCTGGTTATTGTCCTAGGAAAATCACTTTCCTAAAGATAGCCTTCCAAGTGAAGTTTTTAGGTCAACTATGTATGATGACTAAACTTACAAATAATCTTGTTCATCAAAAAATAATGTACTTAACCACAAATATACATAACAATTTGTTAGTTACATTAAAAAAATAAAAAAAAAACAAAGATTGGGGTGAGAATTTTGGTACAGGGGTTAAGCCACTGCTTGTGATGCATCTATCTCCAACAGATCCTGGTTTGAGTTTCTGCATCTCTACACTTTTGATTCATCTTCCTGCTCATGTACCTAGGAGGAAATGTTTGATGGCCAATATGGTTTGATATCACCCTTTAGGAGACCTGAAAGGGCATTCTATATTCTGGATTTAGCATGGCCTAACCTTAAACTTTGTGGGATTTGAAAACTAAACAGTTGATGAAAGCTATCTTTCTCTGCCGTTCCTTCTATTTTTCTGTCACTATGCCTTTAAAATAAAGAAATATTCTGGTCAAAGGTTTTAATACTAGCTTCAAATAAATATGATCAAATAATATATTGTATACAGAAGAAGAAAACTTTAACATATATAAAGAGCTGAAAATTTAAACAATGAAACAAAGATATACCAAAATGTAACACACACACACACACAGAAAGAGAGAGAGAGAGAGAGAGAGAGATAGATAGATAGATAGTGGCTGGCCACCTCAATAATAAACATAAAAATGTCAAAATAAATGGTGTTACTAAAGATAAAGAGGGACATCTTATAGTACTAGAAATACCAAAAAACTTTGATAAGATAGCAAATATAGATATATGTTTCTTCTACAGAAATGCTCAACATTATAGGAAAAAGAGACAAAGAGATAAGCAAAATCAACAACAGTACTTGAATTTGCCAGAATCCTTCTTTTAGTGATGGGTGGCACAACTATGAAAAAGGCTGAAAAGGATGTGGATGGTTTGAATATAATAAAGCAACTAAGTTAATTGATACATACCACATTAATCAAGAGAATATGCCTGGGGCCAGCACTGTGGCACAGAAGGTTAATGCTGTGGCCTGAAGAACTGGCATTCCATGTGGGCATAGTTCCAAACCCGGCTGATCCAGCGCTCTGCTATGGCCTGGGAAAGCAGTAGAAGATGCCCCAAGTGTTTGGGCCCCTACACCCCCTACATGGGAGAACTGGAAGAAGCTCCTGGCTCCTGGCTTCAGATCAGTGCAGCCAATTGGGGAGTGAACCATTGAATGGAGGATCCTCCTCTCTCTCTCTCTCTCTGCCTCTCCTCTCTCTGTGTAACTCTGACTTTCAAATAAATCTTAAGAAATAAATAAATGGAAGAAACTGTTTTAAAAAAAGAGAAGATGCCTTTCATTCAGTTGCATTGCATGCAACATTTTCCACAGGAAACAATTTGCTACATCATAACCTCACGTGAATAAACTTTAAAGGACTGCAATCATTTAAGATATTTTCTCTGACCACAATCATGAGTATGTGGTCCAGTGGTAAAGATAATGTGTGGTATATCCAAATCAAAATCAGAGCATCTGAGTTCAAGTCTTGGCTCTGCTCCCATTACAACTTCCTGCTAATATGCTTCCTGGTAGAAGGCAGGTGATGCTGAAGTAATTGTATCATTGCCACCCATGTGGAATATTTGGATTGAATTTCTGGATCCATTTTGCCTGGACAAACTCCAGCAGTGGTGAGTATTTAGGAAGCTAGCCACAACTGGGCAATCTCTCTCTCTGTCTCTCTCAAAGGTTTTTTTTTCAAAATAAATTCTAAAAGCCAAAACCAGAAGGGTATTTGAGAAGTTGAAAAATAGGTGGCAAATAAGCAGTACATTTTGGAAAAAACAACTAGTAAGTTATGGACTGGAAAGAATCTCAAGGGCAATTATAAAATATTAGGAAATGATTGAAAATGAAAACACAGTATACAAGAAGTCATGTGATTAAAAGTGGTAGATGGAAATTATCAGATATGAAACTATTTTATGAAGAAGAAGTGTATAAAATCAATAAGGCAGATTTCTCATTTAAAAAAAAATAGAAAAAGCTGGGAAAGCTAAACTCCAAAAAAAAAGCATCATAATGAAAGACTACAGTGCAGAAGGACTATTTGTTGTGAGAAATTTGGGGCTGGGTTGATGGCCATGGAACCTGACCCCTCTGTCCATCAGTATGCCCCTAACTAAAACCCAACCACCACTCCCTAGTTCTCTAATGGATTCCATTGAAAACTATAATATCTGCTCCTTACCTTGATGATGGATGCTGCTATAACAACTATACTGTCCCTAGTGCTAATTTGCTGTCTGCATTGAGCTTATGGGAGTGGCATGCTTGCTATAATCACCCACTTGATTTTGTCTACGTGTCTATTAACTTGTCTTGCTCAGTGAGGAAATGTGCAGGGTGTAGACCATGCTGCAGTTGTAACCAGTGACACTGTTTGGATATCATAGATGTTGGCAGGACATTTGAGATCTGCATCCAAGACAAAGGACCATTCAGCACACAATTTTGACATTAGCCAAATTACCTGCATTTCTTATCAAAAGCCCCAGAGATAACACATGGGGTCCAGAAAGAAGTTTCATGCATCGAGGAGAAGGAACACAAGGAATTCAAAACTCTAGTCGTTTCCATGAGCAGATACACAAATGACAGCAAACAGCAAATAAATGAACTGCTAGTCACATTCATTGATGTTCTCTGCACCACCTGGGCTGTCTCAGCACCCAGAATCTGCATCATAGCACAGACCAGACTCACAGTATGGACAGGATGTATGAGGTCTGGGCTATGCCTTTATGCACAATCTAAGTTTCCTGCAATGTGCCGTATCATCCCGAGTTGCTCCATCCTCTTCATCTTATCCCTGTGAGCATACCCACCTCCCCACCTCAGTGGCACCCAAATACGCACTGGCCTCTGTCAACTGGTGATCCTTTTTGGAAGTGGATTCCCCTGTCTGAAGACTCTGTGGGAGGGTTGCGCCATGGTGTAGTAGGTTAAGCCTCTGTCTGCAGTGTCAGCATCAAATATGGGCACTCATATGGTTCAAGTCCTGGCTGCTGCTATTCTGATCCAGATGTCTGCATATGGCCTGGGAAAACAGTGAAAGATGGCCTAAGTGCTTGGGTCCCTGCACCTGGGTGGGAGACCCAGAAGAAGCTCCAAGCTTCTGGTTTGGGATTAGCTCAGTCCCGGCTGTTGCAGCCAATTGGAGATTGCAAACCAGCAGATGGAAAACCTCTCTCTCTCTCTCTCTCTCTCTCTCTCTCTCTCTCTCTCTCTCTCTCTCTCTCCATCTGTAACTCTGCCTACCAAATAAGTCAATCAATCTTAAAAAGAAGACAGTGGGCAGTAAGGGGTTACCACATTCCAGCTTCTTTGCTGAAATGATGCTCCAGAATGAGATCAGCAAAAGATTGGCAGGCTTTGCCCTACAGTGGGCTCTCAGTAGCAGTTGGTTAAGCTGCCAGAAAGGCCTCTACATAAGGGATATCTATTTACCAACCACATGACACAATAGTTCTAGCTATAAAGTGGTATTACAATTTAAGTTCCAATTTTCTGGCTGTACTTTTTCCCCTCAAATTTATATTACAACCAAGGAATACTACAGAAAATGATTGTTCATTCATTCTCTAAGGAATAGGAATCAAATCATGGCAGTTTTCATACCATACAGCATTATCATAAAGCCATGGGTCTCACCTGGCACAGAATAAAGAGAAAAAGTGACAGCAAGTCAGGCATTCCTGCTCATTTCAACAAAGAAGGGGCGATAACAAACCTTTCCTGTTTGATCTCCAATTTGAGGAAGAACAGGCCTGGCAATACTTCTGGGTTATGGAATAAAATAATCCCAGTGATAGAATCAACTAATCCTTACTGAATAACCCCATCCTGAATATTTCTAAGTCTCTCACTCAGGGTCCTTCCCTATATGGCAGAATCTTCCATTTTTTTAAAAGCCATTTATTTGAAAGGCAGAGTTACACAGAGAGGAGGGAGGACACACAGAGAGTGAGATAACTTCTATCCACTGGTTCACCCCTGACATGAGACCAATGTCCAGAGCTGGGCTGATCTGAAGCCAGGATTGAGGAGCATTTTCCAAATCTCCCATATGGGTGCAGAGGCCCAAGGCTTTATGCCATCTTCTGCTGCTTTCCCAGGAAGATTAGCAGGGAATGGACTGGAAGTGAAGCAGCCAAGGCAACAACCAATGCCTCTATGAGATGGCACCAGAAGTTCATTGGCTGCAGAACCTTTCCTGACCTAATGATGCCTTAGTCAGGCCATGAGAAAGATCAGCCCTGAAACTCAGTTCCAAGTGTGATGGTTGACCCAGGTACACAGGTAGCATTGTCAACGTGTAGGAGGGAAGTCTTGAAGACTCTGAAATATCCCTAAATAACTTGACAGTGCATTATACACAATATTATTCCTCAAGAAATCCAACAGGAAATTCCAAAGTTAAAAGATTTAATTTAGAATTTGTATATGAAGAAAAAAAACACAATCATCTGAAGTTTAAAACATTCCCTCAAAATAAGATTCCTCATCATTGAAAACATAGTCATTCATTTAACCAGGATGCTTTGATCAAGAAGTATAGACCAGATATAGAGTTTTAAGATCACTCATCTTTGAAAAATAAGTTGGTAATTTTAACTTTTTAAAAAGAGATTTATGTATTTATTTGAAAGGTAGAGTTACAGAGAGGGAAGGAGAAGCAGAAACAGAGACCTTCTATCCACTGGCTGGGCCAGGCTAAAGCCAGGAGCTCCAAGAAATCTTGATGGTCTTCAATGGGGGTGCAGGGGCCCAAGCACTTGGGCCATCTTCCACTGCTTTCCCAGGATCATTTGCAGAGAATGGAATTATGGAATTAGCACGGAATATGGGATACTGGTGCTGCAGGTAGATTTACCTGTGCTGGCAGCACAGGGTCTGAGATCCCTCTGGTGATGTTATTCCCAAGCTCCCCTATCCTCATGGTCCTCAACTCCAGCTGGCAGCATCATGCCTTGGAGTGCAGTGCGAGGCCAGAACCACTGGGTACTATAGAGGGCCACCCCTAGCTGGCCGCGGAGCTTGGAGTTGAGGGGGCCATCAAAGCCACCAGGTTGCTCAGAAATTGGAGGTTCCTGTTGACCCCAGGTGGCTGCAGCACGGCTCCAGTGTTGTGCTGGTTCCCCAGCAAGGAGAGCTTGTACCCACGGGACCCACATCCATTGCCTGCCCGCCAAGATGTAGAGCATGCACTCCTGCCTACCAGCCCTTGTAGACTCCAAGCATCTGGTGCCACTGAATCCTGCCTCTCTTTAAGGAAATTGTGTACATCCAGACAGTAGCAATAGGTGATATGAGAGCCAAAGATGCACTATCATGTTCTCCCATCGCCCATCCCCTCTTTCCTGACTCATGCACCCACCTCTGCTCCACCAGCCCACTGCCCATCTCTTGTCTCCTTTATGCCCCAGGCACACTCAGGACACTGTCACTACCCACCCTCCACACTCACCTGCCTGTGCCTGCACCCCTGGGAAAGCTCTCATCAGCCTGCTGCTTTCCTTATCCTGGCTGTCGGATTCTGTCTTTCCTCCTTCCCAACTACAGAATTTCAGGGCCAACCCATGCCTTTCTGAACATCTGCCTTGAAAGTCTCCATCTTCCATGCCCATTCATTTCTGTGGTCAGCTCTAGAATAGGAAGGCCTCTGACTCTCTCACTAGGCCCCTCAGGTTCCCTCTTCTGCAGTTAGCACATCATCCTTGACTTCAGCTTCCCCCTCCACTGCCTCAACCCAGAGCTCAGATTAGAAGAGTTAAATAGGGGAGGGCTCCTCCTCTATGCCTAGCAGTGCCTCCTGCTCTGGGAGCCCACACCTGTGTAAGACTAAGGCCTGAGACAAATTTCATTTGCCCTGGAGGGGAGCACTGAGGTCAGGAATGCTGCTGATAGAGTTCACAGCTTTAAGATTCCTCCATATGACCTGGGGTGGAGGGGGAGCCACAGCGCTCACTTTTGCTTCTGTCTTCTCCTGACTTCCATCCACCTCTATGCCAACTCTCTGGATGAAGCCAGGAGCTAGGAGTTTCTTCCAGGTTTCCCATGTGGATGGCAGGGGCTAAACACCTAGGACTCTTTTTTTTTTGTATTTTGATTTTTAACTTTTATTTAATAAATATAAATTTCCAAAGTACAACTTTTGGATTATAGTGGCTATTACCCCCATAAACTCCCTCCCACCACAACCATCCCATCTCCTACTCCCTCTCTCATCACATTCTTCATCAAGATTCATTTTCAATTATATTTATATAAAGAAGATCAACTTAGTATATGCTAAGTAAAGATTTCAACAGTTTGCACCACACAGATTTAAAATGTGTTCCCCAGGCCACTAGTGGAATGCTGGATTGGAAGTGGAGCAGCCTGGAGAACTGGAGTCCATATGGGATACCAGCATTTCAGGCTGTGACTTTCCTTTGTAGGCCACAAAGCCAGTCCCTGGAAGGGCTTTTTGAATTTGAGTAAGGGCATGGCTCTGCCATTTCTTTTCCAATTGAAAGTTGCTAGCAAGCTATAATATAATATGCAGATTATGGTATATCAACACCATGAAAGTCAATTGAAAAATAGGCTAAATGGAGAAATCCAGAAACAAAGCAGAACCTACTTCAGTAATGGCAATGACTTTTGTGTTTGATGGAATCACAGGGTTATTGTTTATGTTAATGCTTTTCAGAATTCCCTTTTTCCAAAATGAACAACATTTTCTTTAGAATAAAGGAACAAAAATCACCCATGAGTCTGCTAACTTGTTAAAATATCAGTTATTATAGTTTTGACACCTTTTCCTATCCAAGTGTTTTTTGCACAGGTATAATCATAATGTACATACATTGTTTTATCCTCCTTTTAACGAGACATGAATTTATTTATGAGAGGTTTTACATACAGCATTGAATGTATGATCCATAAAAATATATAATGTGAGCTGTGTTAGCTAAAGATGTTCTCTATCTAACATATTATTTAAATAGCAGAAGATAAGCCCCACAATGGGAGGTAATACTTGCAAAACATATATCCACAAGAATTGCCTGCAAACTTCATGAAGCTTGTGAGATCTAATAAGGTGATAAATTCTCTAACTTAAACCTAAAAAATTGAGTTATATTTACATAGGATATATTCAGATTAGAAATAAATACATACAATATATTGAACTTTAGGGAATTGTGAGAGAAAACAATGAATGTTTCATAAAATTAATGCAAATTAAATGCCAATGAGGTAGAAACACTACATATTTATAAAATGCTCTTAATAAACAATCGTGATGGTGCCAATTGTTTACTAGGATGTAGAATATTCAAAAATATTATTCATTGCTTGTCAAAATGGCTAAATCTTTCACAAGATATCTGGATAAGTTATTATAAAGCCTATGATAGTATCATCATACAGTGCAGGAAAGATGTCCTGATATATTTACCCAGCTAACTTGAAAGCTTAAACCCACAATCTAGGATAAAAACCCATACAGCAGCTTTATTCATAGTGCCTAAAACCTGAATGGAATCACAATGTTCTTTAGTAGATAAACAGAGAGCCAAGCTGTCCCAGTAGGTGGAGGCTCTTGAAGGCACATGGGATTAGGAAATGGGACATGGACATGGGACATGGGGACACAAGAGAAAAGGCATGGGCTGGAGTCACAGGGGTTCCAGAGACAAAAGGAAGACATTGGCTTCAGGTAAGTAGCACACAGACAACTGAAGGAGGCCATAATTGTAAGCAAAGGGCAGAGTGGTACCCAAAGGCTTCCATGAACTGGGGAGTAAAGGGATGAAGTCACTGCAGGGCAGGAGAAAGGTCACTCTATAAAGAGAATGATTGGAGACACAGAAGTCTTGACAGGTTGTCTGGACAAGGGAGGTTAGCATTTAGGAAAAATTAGGGCTACATACAGAGTGGCTGGGGACCCATGAGGACTGGCATGGTGTGCAGGCACGGCAGGAGACTTGAAGAGAGATGTGCTATACATAAAAGGGATGAGGACTCTTACAGCTGGTACATGCTGCAATAGAAGCTTTAAAGAGCTGGCTTGGATAACATTTTTTAAATGACAAAACTATCAAAATGAACAATGGTCCCAGATAAAGGAGATGTTGAAACTGCAAATAACATATGGGTTTAGGAACAGGATTAGAGATATGCAAATCAAGCAGACACATGGAACTGGAAACATTAGGAGGCAGACAGGGCATATTATTACAGGATTTGGAAACACAGAAAAAAATACAGGAGATGCAATATAAATTGTCACAGTAGTTGGAGACCTGCTTAGAGAAAATTTAGAGCCTCAAGTGATTGAGAACCAATCCTTATGGCTCCCTTTTTAAAAATTCATTTATTTATTTATCAGAGAGTGAGAATCTTCCATTGATCTACTGGTTTACTCCCCAAATGGTTTTAATGGCCAGAGCTGGGCCAGTCTGAAGCCAGGAGGGAGCAGCTTCTTCTGGATTCCCCACATAAGTGTGGGGGGCAAGCATTTTGGCAATCTCTTGCTGTCTTTTGCAGGCCATTAGCAGGAAGCAGAACTGCAAATAGAGCAGCCTGGACTCAAACTGGCACCAATATGGAATGCTGGGCTTGCAGGTGGCAGCTTTACCCACTATGCCGAAATGCCAGCCCCCTGCAGTTTCTTTCTTAAGAACTAAAATTAACTGTAGAATAAACTGTACAATAGAGGCAAGTAAAAACAAGCAGGCATCAATGAAATACCTGTAGAAAAATGCACAATAGAAATAAGGAAAAAGAATTTTTAAAGCATATTAACAAAATTAATAAAAACTAGTATAAATCATTAAGGAAAGAAAAGAGAAATACCATACAAACAACCAGCTTCAGGAGTCCAAATAGTAGCATCTTCAAAAATTTTCTTTTTTTTTTCTTTTTAAAGATTTATTTGAAACAGTTACAGGGGAGGCAGCAGAGTAAAGAAAAAAAAAAGAACAAAGAGCTACACACATACACATGAACACACATGCACACACACACACACACAGAGAGAGAGAGAGAGAGAGAGAGAGAGAGAGAGAGAGAGAGAGAGATCTTCCATCCCTTGGGTCACTACTTAAATGGCTGCAGTGGCTAGGGAGGCAAAGCCAGGAGTGAGGAGCCAGGAGTTTCATATGAGTCTCCTGTGTGGGTTGCAGGGGTTCAAACACTTGGACCATCTTCAGCTACTTTCCCAGGCCACTTAGTGGGGTGCTACATCAGAAGTGAAGCACACAGGACTTAAATTGGTGCCTTTATTGGATGCTGGCATCCCAGGCAGCAGCATTACTCATTACACCACAAAGCCCCCCAGCTACCCCCCTCCATTTATAAACCTTAACAAGATAGTAAGGATCCTGAGAAACCATTTGGAATAAAATTTTTTTAAACAGATATCGAAAGTCACTGTATGTTGGAAACCAATATACCATAACACTTATATTGCATCATGTAGAGAACTTCCATATAAGTTAAATAAGACTAATCAGTATTTGAAAAATCAAATCAATGAATTTAAAAATTCCACAAGCAAAATTTCAGACTAATAGGAAATTCTAGACTTCAAGGAAGGTTGTTCCTCATTTTGCCAGATTCATCCAAAGTGGCAATAAACAGAGAATATATTTGATTTTCTTTTGAATTCATTGCTTTACATTAGTGACACAGTCAATTCATGTGGAAGAAACTTAACATACATCTTTAATAAGAGATTCAGTTATTTTAAGCAAAATATGAAAGCAGAAGAGATCAACGACAAGCAGGATACATTAGAAGATGCAAAGATGATTTAACATTCCAAAACAATCCAAGTAAAAATAATTCATGTGTAAGAAAAATATAAGTAAATCACATGATCGTTGAGATTAAATGTTGAATAAAATGTTGAATAAATATTTAATAAAATAGCTTATAACTATAAAAAGAACAGAAAAAAATAATAGCAATTCCCTAATTGTAATTAAGACTGGCTACAAAGAAGTAATAATAAACAGTATAATTAACACAGAACACTAAATGATTTTTCCCTGGAAATAATCTTGGATAAGGTTTTCTTCTCTCTTTCTTCAACATTGTCCTGAATGCATAATTAGGGAAATTAAACAAACAAAAAGAAATGTAAGATATAGGGTCAGCTTTTAAGAAATAGATCTCTTAATATATGTTAATGATATTAGTATATATAGAGAAAATCCAACACAAGCCAAAACCAAATATGAGCTGATAGGTGAATTAGGCAAAATTATTGGGTACAGGATCAACACAATCAAGTGGGTTACCAGGTCCCCATAAAAGCAAATAGAAAACAATGGTCCCCATAATAGCAAATAGAAAACAATGGTAATGGACAATTTACAATCCAGAAAATGAATATCTGTATGAGAAATACTCTTCAAATACATATTTAACAAAAATCAAACGACCAAACAGAAAAATAAGCCAAGAATATAAACAGAAAAAGGCCCAGAATCCAGTAAACAGTAAACTGTAACTCTCCTGAAGATTATGGCAAACCCGAGTTTCAAGGTCTTAACAGGATCTCAGGAGATGGGATCCTGGGGTGGGGCAGCGCCCCCTGCTGTCAGGAAGGCCCAGCTGCCAATGGCGCAGCTTCAGACCTAAGGCCAATCCCCACCTCTCACTGCCCCCACCCTGCCCAACCCCAAGGGCCCGCCCTCAGGCTAGGGAGGATGCTGATTGGGTACATCCTCTGTGACGTCGTGCGGCCTCTGTGACTCTAGAATCAGGCGCGCCAGGGCAGCACTGCAGACCCTAGGGGAATCCTCTTCCCATTGCCGCTGAGTTCAGCTTCCGGTTCTGCTCCCAGAGTCCCAGTCGGCTCAGACGCTTCTACCCTGAACTCCCCTCAGTGCAGGGCCTGAGAGGACTCCCGGAGTCCCCGGCAGCAGGGAGTGTGAGGGTCCCGGGCCCACAGGAGGGGAGGGGGCGGGCAGCTGGGACCCTGGTGTGCGGCCCTGTCTCAGCATACAGCAACTCCGCCAGAGCCTGGCCTCACCTCTCCAGGTTGTGTGGGGAGAAGGAGAATCTGAACCTCACGCGCGACCTCATTTCCTTGAGTTGGGCACCGAAGTCTCAGGTCCACAGCTTTCCCTAGGGACTGAGTCAGCGTTTTGTTGCTATGACGGAATCGCAGAGACTCAGTGGTGTATTTACCACAAGCTTTTGGGCCAAGGACGAGGGCCAGGATGTGGGGACGGAGTTTCTGCTGGGGAGGCTTGGGATGGCAGAGATCCCACTTGGACAACTGGAGTGTGAGGGAGGCCGACCCCAGGTGGTGTGAGTACCAAGACCTGGAGCCTGGGGAACCTGACTGTGGGTGCAACAGGCTGCCTCCCAGAGCTCATTCCATTTGTGTCTTTTGTAGAAATTTACTTCCGTTTATTCACAGTCTGCCCACTTGTGTAGGAACTGTGCGCCATGATTTGAATGTTACACTGCTGTTTTCTTTTGTGAAACCTGAGTTTATTTGGTGATAAGATTTGAAAAACGAAAGAGGATTTTTTGTTTTCTGCTAACTTTAATTAATAATGTAAACACTAATGGAATGGCTACCCAGGTTAAAAAATGGCCTTGGTCAGTTCAGGGCTCTTATTTTGTTTTTTAAAGATTTATTTCAGGCCGGCGCCATGGCTCAATAGGCTAACCCTCTGCCTGTGGCGCCGGCACACCGGGTTCTAGTCCCAGTCAGGGCACCAGATTCCGTCCCGGTTGTTCCTTGTCCAGTCCAGCTCTCTGCTGTGGCCTGGGAGTGCAGTGGAGGATGGCCCAAGTGCTTGGGCCCTCCACCCGCATGGGAAACCAGGAGAAGCACCTGGCTCCTGGCTTCGGATCAGCGCATTGCGCCTGCCACAGTGGCCATTGGAGGTATTCCTTTGCCTTTGGTTCACCCTCCAATGGCCGCCGCAGTAGGCGCGCTGCGGCCAGCGCACCACACTGATCCGATGGGAGGAGCCAGGTGCTTCTGGTCTCCCATGGGGTGCAGGGCCCAAGTACTTGGGCCATCCTCCACTGAACTCCCTGGCCACAGCAGAGAGCTGGCCTGGAAGAGGGGCAACCGGGACAGGATCAGTGCCCCGACTGGGACTAAAACTCGGTGTGCCAGTGCTGCAAAGTGGAGGATTAGCCTAGTGAGCCACGGCGCCGGCCGGGAGCAAAATTTTTTATGGGCTGCTTTTGGTGGTAGCCCCCAGAAGCTAAGGTGATTTTTCCTGGCTCAGGTAGAGTGTGTGAGTGTAGCTCTGGGCTAAAACCCCCAAACTCCCACAGATGCAGGATGCAGGGAGCTGTCTTTTGCCTTACACATTGCCCTGACTCTACAGTGCTGGTAGGAGCAGAACAGAGGCTCGCTGTGTATCTTCTCTGCTCAGTGTCATGCTCTGCAGGAGTCAGGGAGGGGAAGGAAATAAGGAGGCTTCCCTGCTCCAAGCTCAACAGTTGCTCAGACCCCTCAGTGCTCCAGGCTGAGGTAGGAAGTCAGTGGGTGATTGACTTTTTTTGTTTTGTTTTGTTTTTTTACTTATTTGTCTAACATTTCGGTAAGTCACTTCTCTGCAAAATAGTCTTTCCTTTGTTTTCTTCGTATCTCAGAGCAGCTTAAGTCATTGTGGCTATACCCTATTTAGCCATGTTGGATCTCTCCATGATATATGTTTGATTTGTAGCTCATCATTTATTCTGTTGTCATGAGTGTTGGACAATGTTTTATAAATAGCATTTGGGTCAATACTGTCATTCCTGTTTGTAGTTGATGTTTTATTAGTTTCATCAATTGCTATAAAAGGTATATCAATTTTCCAACATTCCTTTTGGGCTTTTTCTTAAGTTTCTTTTTTAGTTTTGTGGACTTTGTTTCATATCATTTGAGGTTTTGTTTTTAGGCACACCAGCATTTATAATTATATGATCAGCGTGATGTATTATCTGTTTATTATGATGAAAAGTCCCTGAGTATTTCTCTAGCCATATAAGACCCAAAAATCATTTGGTTTGACCCTGCCAAAATAACCACAGGTGGTATTATTAATTCAAGAAGCTAATAACAAGCTAATTTTAAGTTGATGATTTTGTATGGACAGCACATAATGTTGTAATATCCAAAGGGCCTTTGGCAGTAAAAATGTTCCTATGTTCTTAACTCCTACTAATCCAAGTATTCATTTTGTATCATTTTATCTGAAAATAGATTGCTTCTTTTATATTATGTTCTCATTTTCTTGTTCAGAAAATGTCTTTTGTGGATTTCATGGATTAATGTTTTATTTACTTGATAAACAAATTAAGAGCTCTATCTGCTGTTTCACTCCCTCAAATACCTGTAATGGCTGGAGCAAGGTCCAAGCTAAAGCCAGGAGGCTAGAACTCAATCCAGATCACTCATGTGGATATCTGGGACCCAGCTACTAGAGCCATAATCTGGCACCTACCTGGGTGTGCATTATTATGAAGTTAAATCACAAGCAAGGGTAGGAACTTTGATATGAAATGTGAGCATCCAAAGAAGCAGCTTAACCCAATGAGCAAAATGTCTGCCTTGTTCACCTCATATTTTAAAGTAGTTACACTAGATATAGAATCAAAGATAGAAGGATATTTTTTCAATGTAGTGAAGATTTCTTTCACCAATTTCTGAGAAGTCAGCTATCATTCATATATAGCTGACCCAGTAGGCTGTTGTTTCTTTCACAATGTTCAGGGTCTATTCTTTGTATTTGGAATCCTTCATTTTGTTATTTGCCTGCAGTAGCTTTGTATCTATTGATTAAGGGGTCATCAAGCATTTCAAATCTATGAATTGATTTTTTTATAATATTTAAGAAGTTTTTCACCATTTCAAAATACATATTTTGTTTTTCATTTATTCTCTTCCTACTGAAATTTATTGCAGTTATGAGGGACTTCACAAAGATTCTGGAAAGTTGAAAGAAAAAGCAAGTTTATTTTATTGCAAAAATGTTAGTAACCCATGCATAAAACTGGTCTAGAAGTTCATTGAAAATGCATACTATAAAACACGATGCATAAAGGTTATGGAAACTGTGTATCTGTAGATTAATTTTTTTAACCAAAGTGAACTTTTCTTTTAATTCTGCTTTTTAAATGTTAGATTGCTTTCTATATTGTTCCTGAACTTCTGAAGCTTTGCATATTTATGTAGTATCTTTCATTAATTAAAAAATGCTTTTGTGCCAGCGCCACAGCTCAGTAGGCTAATCCTCTGCCTTGCGGCACCAGCACACTGGGTTCTAGTCCTGGTTGGAGCTACAGATTCTGTCCCGGTTGCCCCTCTTCCAGGCCAGCTCTCTTCTGTGTCCCCCATGGGAGACCAGGATAAACACCTGGTTCCTGCCTTCAGATCAGTGTGGTGCACTGGCTGCCATGCACTGGCCACGACAGCCATTGGAGGGTGAACCAATGGCAAAGGAAGACCTTTCTCTCTGTCTCTCTCTCTCACTGTCCACTCTGCCTGTCAAAATTTTTTTAAAAAAAGGCTTTTGAGGGGTGACACTGTGGCATGGTGGGCTAAGCCTCTGTCTGTGGTGTCAGCATCCCACATTGGGACCAGTTTGTGTCCCAGATGCTCCTTTTCCAATCCAGCTTATGACCTGGGAAGGCAGCAGAAGGTGGCCCAAGTGCTTGGTTCCCTGTACCCACATGGGAGTCCCAGAGGAAGCTCCTGGCTCAGCTCTGGCTGAGCCATCTGGAAAGTGAACCAGTGGATGGAAGAACTTTCTGTCTCTCACTTTGTCTGTAACTCTACCTCTCAAATGAATACATACAGTCTTTAAATAAAGAAAAGTCTTTTGATCTATGCCCATCTTAGTCTCTTTGTGATAAGACTGTCAAACAGATTATTTAGAAAGAAAACATTTTTGCCAAAATGTTTTTACTTTAAAATACTTTTTCAAAATGTATGTACCTTCCCTTTCTGTTAATAAAAGAGAGAGGGAGAGAAAGAGGGAGATTCTATCACCTGTTTCACTCACAACAGGAGTTATAACAGCCAGAACTGGGCAAGGCCAATGCCAGGAACCAGATCCTCCATCTGAGTCACTGCATTTGCGTCAGGAACCCAAGTACTTGGGAAATTATACATTGCCTTCCTACATGCTTTAGAATCAAACTGAACTGGAAATTGAGTAGCCAGGACCCAAATCAGACTCTATGAGATGAGAGCTTCACCAGTGGTGACATAACATGCTGTGCCAAAAGACCAGCCTCAAGAAAACAGTTATTTCTTCTAGTCTGGGAGCTAGATGGTCTAAAGTCAGGAGGTCAATCTAGAAAGGGCCATCTTCCTGCATCATAATGTGGCAGATAACATCACATGGTAACAGAAAAAAGTAGAAGTCTTTTAAAATTGGTGTTAAGCTGTTCTTTATGATAGCAAATTTAAACTGTGTGGACTAACTTGCATTGAGCATTTTTTTTTACTTTTCCTACAAATAGGTTTTCACTGTAACACTGTTACATCTATAGAATTTAAATAGCTTATCAGTCTTTACCTAACTTCATATGACTTGTAAATAATGAAGATACTTGGAGATTCTTTAGGTATCTTGTCTACTACTTTCAAGACCTAACTTAAATTTCTTTCTAGTTTTTCTTTCCATGAGTATAAGTCAAATTTTCATTTTTCCCCCAAGGATAGTGATATTGAATTTTATCTTGAGTATTGTAAGGCATATGTTGCAGAAATTGTGGATACTAAAATATTCTTCAGAATGATTTGCTTTACATTAACTGGCTGGATTAAAATTCCAAATGCCATATTCTTTGCAGTGATCAATAAGTCATTGCTTCTCATAGTGTCAGTTTCACTTCTACAGGTATCCTTTTAGGTGCTCAGTTAGTTGTCACAGATTGGGGAGAACATATGCTATTTGTCCCTTTGGGGCTGGCTTTTTTCACTCAGCATGCTGCTTTCCAGATTCCTCCATTTTGTTGCAAATGACTGGATTTCATTTTTTTATTTCTGTGTCATATTCTATAGAGTACATGTCCCATAATTTCTTTATCCAATCTTCTGTCGATGGGCATTTAGGTTGATTCCATGTCAGCTATTGTGAATTGAGCTGCAAAAAAAAATTGAGGTACACACAGCCCTTTTATTTGCCAATTTAATTTCTCTTGGGTAAATTCCGAGTAGTGGGATGCCTGGATTGTATGGTAGGGCTATATTCAGGTTTCTGAGGAACCTCCAAACTGACCCTCATAGTGGCTTTACCAATTTGCATTCCCACCAACAGTGAATTAGTGTGCTTTTCTCCTCACATCCTCACCAGCATCTGTTGTTAGTGGACTTATGTATGAAAGCCATTCCAGTCAGGGTGAAGTGAAATCTCATTGTGGTTTTGATTTGCATTTCCCTGATGGCTAGTGATCCTGAACATTTTTTCATGTGTCTGTTGGCCATTTGGATTTCCTCTTTTGAAAAATGTCTGTTTAGGTCCTTGGCCCATCTCTTAAGTGGGTTGTTTGTTTTGATGTGACGGAATTTCTTTATCTCTTTGTAGATTCTGGATATTAATCCTTTACCAGTAGCATAATTTGCAAATATTTTCTCCCACTCTGCCAGTTACCTGTTCACTTTCCTGACTCTTTATTATGCATTACAGAAACTTTTCAATTTGAAGTAATCCCATTTGTTAATTTTTGCTTAGGCTTCCTGTGCCTCTTGGTTGTTTCCCAAGAACTCTGCCAGTGCCAGTATCTTGCAGGGTTTCTCTGATGTTCCCTAATAATTGGATCATGTTGGATCATAGATTTAGATCTTTAATCCATGTTGAGTGGATTTTTTATAAGGTGTAAAGTAGGGGTCTTGCTTCCTAATTCTGCATGTGGAAATCCAGTTTTCCCAGCACCATTTGTTGAATAGACTGCTCTTGCTCTGGGAATTGGTTTTAGTTTCTTGATCAAATATAAGTTTGTTATAGCTGTTTGGATTGATTTTTGGTGTTTCTATACTATTCTGTTGGTCTATCCATCTGTTTCTGTAACAGTAGCAGGTGTTTTGATTATGACTGCCCTATAGTATGTCTTGAAATCTGGTTTTGTGATATGCCTGGCTCTGTTTTTGTTTTCTAGGATTGCTTTAGCTATTCAAGTACTCCTGTGCCTCCATATGAATTTCAGCATCATTTTTTCCAGATTTGAGAAGGATATCTTTGGTATTTTGATTGGTATCACATTGAATCTGTAAATTGCTTTTGGAAGAATGACATTTTGATTATATTGATTCTTCCAATCCATGAACATGAAAGATTTTTCCATTTTTGATATCTTCTTCAATTTCTTTCTTTAAAGTTTTGTAATTCTCATCATAGAGATCTTTGACTTCCTCGGTTAAGTTTATTCCAAAGTTTTTTTTTTTTTTTGTAGTTATTGTGAGTGGGATTGATATTAGAAATCCTTTCTCAGCCATGGCATTGTCTGTATATATAAGGGTGGTTGATTTTTGTGTATTGATTTTGTAACCTGCTACCTTATCAAACTCTTCTGTGATTCCAGTAGTCTCTTGGTAGAGTTGCAGATCATGTCATCTGCAAAGAGGGATAGTTTGAATTCTTCCTTCCCAATTTGAATCCCATTGATTTCTTTTTATTGCCTAATAGCTCTGGCTAAAACTTCCAGTATTATATTGAATAGCAGTGGTGAGAGTGGGCATCCCTGTCTGGTACCGGATCTCAGAGGGAATGGTTTCAACTTTTACCCATTCAGTATGGTGCTCTCCATGGGTTTGCCATGAATCATCTTGATTGTAATGAGGGATGTTCCTTCTATACCTAACTTGCTTAGAGTTTTTATCATGAAAGGGTGTTGTACTTTATTTTATGCTTTCTCTGCATCTTTTGAGATAATTGTATGCTTTTTCTTCAGCAGTTTGTAAATGATTTATTGATTTGCAAATGTTGAACCATCCTTTCATACCAGGGATAAATCCCACTTGGTCTGGGTGGATGATCTTTCTGATGTGTTGTTGCATTCTATTGGCTAGAATTTTATTGATGATTTTTTCATCTATGTTCATCAGATAAATTGGTCTGTAATTCTCTTTCTCTGGTGCCTCTTTTTTAGGTTTAAGGATTAAGGTGACGCTGGCTCTGTAGAAATCATTTGGGAGGATTCCTTCTCTTTCAATTGTTTTGAATAGCTTGAGAATAATTTGGGTTAATTCTTTCTTTAAATTCCTGGTAGAATTCAGCAGTGAATCCATCTGGTCCTGGGCTTTTCTTTGTTGGGAGGGCCTTTATTACTGTTTCAGTTTCTGTCTTAGATATGGATCTATTTAGATTTTCTATGTCTTTGTGGTTCAATTTAAGTAGGTTGTATGTGTCCAGGAATCTATCTATTTCTGCTAGACTTCCCAGTTTGTTGGCATACAGCTCTTTGTAGTAATTTCTGATGACTTTATTTCTTTGGTGTCTGTTGTTACATTCCCTTTCTCATCTCTAATTTTAATGATTTGGTTCTTCTCTCTCCTTTTTTTGGTTTGTTGGTCCAATGGTGGTTAATTTTGTTTATTTTTCAAAAACCCAGCTCTTCGTCTTGCTGATCTTTGGAATTTTTTTGGATTAAATTTTGTTGATTTCTGCTCTAATTTTGTTTATTTTCGCCTACTAGGTTTGGTTTTGGTTTGCTGTAGAGTTTCTAGATCCCTGTTATGGATTGGTAGCTCATTTATTTGGTGCCTTTCCGATTTCTTAAAGTAGGCACCTATTGCTAGAAACTTTGCTGTTAACACTGCTTTTCTGATATCCCATATGTTTTGACATGTTGTATTGTTATCTTCATTTGCTTCCAGAAATTTTTGATTTCTCTTTTGATTTCTTCAGTGACCCAGTGTTCATTCAGGAGCGTGTTGTTCAGTCTCCATGTGTTTGCATATGCTCTAGAGATTCCTGAGTTGCTGATTTCCAGATTCATTCCATTGTGTTCTGAGAAGATGCATGGTATAATTTTGACTTTTTTGAGTTTGCTGAGACTTGGGAAGTGAAACAACTAATCAAAGATTTTTTTTCCTATCTTTTTCTCTCTGTCATTCAACCATACAAATACATAGATATTTAAAGGAGAGAACAACCTCTAAAATTTGGGTAGGAAATATCAACATTTTTCTGTGTAGCTTGTGATTTGTAGCCTGAAAAAGTTGATCAATAGGATTACAATTTTCACTAGCTTAGCATATATTTCTCTGATCCTATAACCAGTGAGGTCTGCAGTTACATATGTGCCATACCACTTGCTACCATCTGACACATCACTGAGTCTGTAGTGCTTTTATCTGAGATTCCATATTAATGAGACCCATTCCCATGGAAGATATTTGTATCCTCAGTAAAATGAGAGTGAAAAAAATCTCCTTCCTCTGTAGTCATTTTTGTCATTGGATTTAACCTCTCATGCTTCATATCTTCTACCTCTAAAAACTCTGCTGAGTTTTCTATGCTTGAATTTGAGCTTGCATAGTTTCTGGATATTGAGTTTCAGTAAGAATAGATTTTCCTAATCTAAGACTATTAATCACACACTGCATGTAATTCTGAAGTTGTCAAGCACTCAGTGTGAACTGTGGATTCACTTTTAATTTTACGTATGTTTTCAACACAATTTACTGAAAAGTCTATAACCCCTAGCCTCTGTGCATTTCTTGCCCCTTTCCATGAACTTAGAGAGATCCATCTATTAAAGTGAACTGCTGTAACAGATGCTCTATTTGTTAGTGTCTCACAACAATAGGGTTGAAAAACTAGGGTATAATTAGGTGACAACTGACTCCCAGACACTGCAGGACTTCCACATTTAAAGTGTGTTTCAGATCTCCTATTTTTCTTCATCCTGCTATAGTGACCTTTACTAGAAATGCTCATCTTTGTGATTGGAGAATATAGAAAGCATTGGACCAAGTAAAGCTCTCCTAGAAGTGACACAATTAATATCTACTGATATTTGCTGAGTGAGAATCATGTGACCTTGTGTGAGTTCTAGACTGGGAGAGGATATGGGATTTTCTCACAAGAAACAATACTGAAGTTGAGTGAGCAATGGTCACCACACATCAGTTAATCTTCTCTCACAAATATCTTAACTTCATTCCATATCTAGAGAGACAAACTTAAAAAATATCATCTATTCTCAACTTTGCAATCAAATCCAAGTTCTGTGAATGAAACCAGAAATGTAACATATCCAGATGTGGCTTCTCTTGATTGTTAGACCTGTGTTGTCGTGAGTAGACAAGGTGACTGCTTTGTTTTAATCAGTGTACATGATTTAAAAATGACGAGGATAATCACAACAGCCATTCCTTTTTTTTTTTACTGATTTGCATGGCTTTTTAATCTATAGTTCATAGTGAAGAATATTATCTTAAACACACACACAAACTCATGCTGCTGTCACAAAAGCCCTTATAAAGTTAGCGGGTTCTATGTAGGTACTTTGAAAAGTTAAGGGAAGAAATACAATTAAAAGAAAAGTGTTCATTTTAGTTCAAAAATATTTTGAAATCCATGTATCTGAGGGAGGGATCTTTATAAATTTCACATAAAATGCATATTATGAAAAAACTGCAAGGATTTCAATGTTTTGGTATGAAAATAAATTTTAAATACAATTTTTCTTTTTTTTTCTTTTTTTTTATTTAGAGAATATTAATTTCCAGCCAGCCATTCCTTTTTTATAATTTCATTTTAAAATAAAAATTTAGGAAATCTGGAGGGTAGCAGCACTGTCTCATTTCAATATGACCATCCTGAGGATACATGTGGAGAGAGGCCTGTGCCCTGTAATTGAGACGCAGTCTTTGCTGACACCTTCATTCTATACCTTGGTAGCTCTTCAGCCTGTTGTTTTCCAAGGAATCATTGTTTCTTCTCAGAAATAGCTTTCTTTAACCATTATCAACATTATCCACATTACACTCATTGACCAGGGCTGAACAGAGCATGCTTCCTATGGGCTGGGCTGCCTTGTTGGCTGGCTTCTTGTTTATAATATAACTTTATCTTCTGGCACTTTTGAAGTAAATTTGGTTGTTTCTGACAATATAACCCTTTAGAACGTGCATATGTGTGTGTGTATTTGTGTGTGTGAGTGTATTTGTCATTCCAGCCAGGTGTCGGCCTTACGAAACATGACATTTTGTCTGGTTATGCTACTAGTGTTTTAGCATGTTTTTTAGATGCACCTTGTGATCTCCTTTCTGTGATTTTGAACAATTGAAAATTTTATTGAGAACAACTAATTCATTTACACGGTTTAGCAATAGCTGTCATGGTCATAACCTTAATTTTCAAGTCAACATGGGTTTCAGTATGATTGTATCAGCTTTCCAAATTATTTCTTACTGTATATTTTAATTGTAAGATTAAAAAAAGGCAGACTTGTCAACCTTATAATAAAAGCCAAAATGAAAATGCTTTCAGAGTTTTCCATTCCTATGCATCCTCAAGTTTCTGGTTTCTTCCTCTTCCCTTTATCTCTTTCTTGTGTGATTCAGATACTTTTATGAGCTCAGCATTTTCCTGTAGACATATGAGGTAGAGTGAACTGTACCTGATAGATGTTACTGATATTCTTTTTCCTGCTTCAAACTCTATGTCCATGATGGAAATATTATTTGACTTATGCCTTGGTTACACAATTGTGGTAGTCATTAAGTACACACAAAAATTTATCAAATAATTAATGGAAAAATACATTATAAAAAACTATGCATAAATTTTAAAAAAAGTTTCCAATAAAATAAATGACCTGATAATACAGAAAAATTGATTTTTTAAAAATATTGCTTGTTCTCCCAATTGATATTCAACATTTTCTCCTGTAACTCATCTAATGCTAATTCAGTCATATGCTTACATGTATGTCTACAGATTACAGTGTGGGATCTTTTCAAAATCATTAGGAGAAAGAGCAATTCCAGAATAACAAGGAGCAATCCACTGTACTGATTTTTGAATTATGAAATTAATATAGAAGCAAGACATTTTCATTGTAATTTTGCATTCTGTTGCCACATAGATTCCAAAATCATCTGCATCTTATATAAGATGCATAGAAGATGCACACAGAAAAATGCACTCCTAGTCTTTTTGTGACAGAACTGGCATGATGAGCAAAAAAAAAATGTGCTATTGTAGATGTTGGTGTCATTTGAAGACCTGGCTGTGGACATCACTTAGGAGGAGTGCCAGTACCTGGGCAGTTCTCAGAAGACCCTGTACAAAGATGTAATGATGGAGATTTACAACAGCCTGTTGTTTTTGGGTGAGTGATATTCCCCTCTCATGCTGAAGTGAAACAGTTACTTCCCATGTGGCAAGCAAATTAATTTTTTAAAAGATTACATGCTGGATAAGCATAGTATTTGAGGCCAAGAAACATGAGGAAAGGATTGAAATGAACAATTTTGTTTCACAGTCCCTGTGAACAAGCTGTTGTCTTTCAAAACTCTAACTTAATGATTTGATGACATCCAGCATTATTTCCCTTTAACAGGGTACTGCAAAAGCAAACCTGAGGTGATCTTCAAGTTGGAACAGGGAGCAGAGTCATGGACAGTGACAAAACCCCTAAATCGGAGCCTGTCAAGTCAGTCAGCACCCATTGGACAGGGAGACTGGAATGGAAAAGATCTCAAAGAATGTTGACTGGGTAGAGCATTTCTCACTATGTATCCCAAGTCCCAGTCCTGAGAACAGCTGATGTGATGCATCAGTCTCCAAGCAGGCTATCATTTTTGTGTTCATCTGCCTGTTGTTTTCCTCTGGGTGAATATATTATCAGAACTACCAACAATGCAACCAATTTATTTTTTAAATTTTATTTATTTATTTGAGAGGTAGAGTTACAGAGAGAGGCAGAGATAGGTCTTCCATTCACTGGTTCACTCCTCAGATGGCTGCAATGGCCAGAACTGCGCTGATCTGAAACCAGGAGCCAGAAATTTCCTCTGGGTCTCCTATAGGGGTGCAGGGGCCCAAGCACTTGGGACATCTTCCACCACTTTTCCAGGCCATTAGCAGAGATCTGATTTGAAGAGAAGCACCTGGAACATGAACCAGTACCCATATGGGTTGTCGATGCTGTAGGCAGAATTTTAGCTTACTGTGCCACAGTGCTAGCCCCATTGCAATCAATTTCTGCCTGTAACGAGACTAATTTTAGGTTATATACATCCCCTGTATTCAAACTTTTCCTTCTTCCTACTGCCACATCCTGTTTTTTTTCAGACAATTATTCATGTATTTATTCTTTTTTTTTTGACTGGCAGAGTTAGACAGTGAGAGAGAGAGACAGAGAGAAAGGTCTTCCTTCCATTGGTTCACTCCCCAAATAACTGCTACAGCTGGCACTGTGCTGGCCTGAAGCCAGGAGCCAGGTGTTCCTCCCAGTCTCCCATGTGGGTGCAGGGCCCAAGCACCAGGGCTATCCTCCACTGCCTTCCCGGGCCACAGCAGAGAGCTGGACTGGAAGAGGAGCAACTGGGACAGAATCCAGCACCCCAGCCAGGACTAGAACCTGAGGTGCTGGTGCTGCAGGTGGAGGATTAGCCAAATGAGCTGTGGCACTGGCCTATTCATGTATTTATTCTATCAATGCTTATAAAAATTGGATCACACAGAGGAACTGATTTCTTATTAGTTGAAGAAATTCAGTTCCCACTTATGGTTTTGCCCAGGCACAGGTCTTACTGTTGCACAAATTTGAGTACTGAATTAGTGGATGTGGGCTTTCTCATTGTCTATTTACTCTCTTTTTTCTGTCTATTTTTATAAATATTTGTTGATCTGCAAGTCAGTTACATGGAGAAAGAAGCAAAGGCAGAGAGAGATAGAGGGGTCTTCCAAATGCTGGTTCACTCCCCAATTGGCTGCAGCTCCCGCCAATCTGATGCCAGGAGCCAGGAGCTTCCTCTGGGTCTCCCACATGGGTGTAGGGTCCAAGTATTTCTACTGTACATCTTCTACTTTCCCAGGCAATAGCAGAGAACTGAGTCAGAAGTGCAGCAGCTGGTACTTGAACTGGTACCCATATGGGATACCAACACTGCAGGCAGTGGCTTTACCTGCTATGCCACAGTGCAGCCCCTCTCTCCCTTTTTCTGTCTCTGATTCTCAAATAAATGAGTACAAAAATGAATGGCCATTGCAAGCAATTTAAAAGTGAATAAGTGAATGGGCTTTGTTTCTCTTTCTGTCCCTATCCCTGTAGTTCTAATAAATAAATCATGAAGAAAATAGGATGCCAGTGTTGCAGGAAGCAGGTTAACCTGCTGCAATACTTTTCCTGCTTCTTTTAAAATGTGATTATAATGTAATAGATTAGAAATGCATAAGAGAGTCAGTTTTCTGTAAAAATGGGAGAATTCTGAGTATCCAGCACAAATATTGAAAGACAGAACTTCAAATTATAGAGCAAGAGGGTATACCAAGAACTGAGAGAATACCAAGTATGCTGGTTTCATAATGAGGTGGAAATACTTCTCAAAGAAGGTGAACACCACCCTAATGGCAGAACATATTTCCTTAAATTGATTGGAAAGCATACAAAAAATGATGTATGGGACATTTATGGGCCTTCTGCGGTATGAGAATCTGAAGATACTAGGTTTTCTTAGGAATCTGTGGAAAGCTGTCATCATAATGTGCATATAAAAGGTTTGGGTAGGGCTGAAATTGTGGCAGTATGTTGAACCATATTCCTATAATGACAGCATTTCATACAGGCACCAACTTGAGTCCTGGCTGCCCCACTTGTGATGCAGTTCCCTGGTACTGTGCCTGGGAAAGCAGCAGATGTTTCTTTGTACATATCTGGGAGACTCATTTGGAGTTCTGTGCTCCTGTCTTTACCCTGATACAGTGTTGCCATTGATTTCTCAACAATGTTGCAGTGGGTTCATTTCTGAGAGGAGCAGTGTGGTGGGGGCAAGAGGTGCGGAGTCAACACACAGACTCCAGGAGTCGGGTGAAAGCAGGTTTGAGGCGAGCAGCCCGCAGACTCATTTATTACACTTGGTACAACAAATTATATAGCTAAGACAAGCCAATCTGGTCAAGGGGCAGTCTATGCCCCAACCAATCACAGCCTGTTGCCAGGCAGTTTCAAATCTATCCAATCACTGCCTGTGGCCAGGCAGTTTCCAAAGCCATCCAATCACAATCTGTTTCAAATCCATCAAATCACAGCCTGTTGCCAGGCAGGCTCCATTGCCAGGTGGGTTTCAAAGCCATCCTGAGTATCTGATGCTCGCTTGCCAGTGGCCACCTTGGCATGGCCTTCTCATTCCTCTACAGTACAGCCCTGACCATTGCAGCCATTTGGGGAGTGAATAAGTGGATGAACACTCTCTCTCCACCTCTCTTTGTAACTCTGTCTTTAAAATAAACAAATCTTTTTTTAAAGTTTTTTAAAATTTATTTATTTGAGAGAGAGAAGTCTTTCATCTGCCAGTTCACTCCTAACTGACTGCAGTGCATGGAGCTGAATCAATATGAAGCCAAGATCCTTAGTTTCTTCTGGGTCTCCTATGCAGGTACAGGGACCAAATGACTTGGGCCATCCTCTGCTGCTTTCTCAGGCACATTAGCAGGTAGCTGAATCTGAAGTAGAGCAGCTGAGACTTGGCACCCATATGGGATGCTGGTGCCAGAGGGCAACACTTTAACCCACTGCACTACAGCACCAGCCTCTAAAATACACAAATCTTGCAAACATTTAAAGGAGGTGTTTTTGCTTAAGAAACCCCACAGATCTCTATAGCCATTCCCCTGGAACAACTGAACATGTAGCAACCATAGAAAATGGATGCTGTTTCTATGTTATGGTCCTGCTTAGGGAATACACACATGTCCTCCTCTGGTACCTATAAGTAAGTGATCAAGTATTTCTACTAAGTGTTTCTCAACTTTTATAAATATTTACTTAGTTATGAAAATGTTTATTAGGTTCTCCTTGCATGGCAGAATGACAGTAACAGAGAAATAGAGAATGAGAGGAAAGTCATCCACCTACTGGTTCATTGCCCAAATGCCTGCAACAGTGAGAATGAGGCCAACCTGAAATGAAAAGCCAGTAAATCTGGGTCTTTCAAGTGTGTGGCAGGCTCCAACACACTTAGAATCATCATTTGCTGCCTACCAGAACACATTAGCAGGAATCTGTGTTGGAAGCACAGTAGCCAGGACTCATCTGGTACTATTGCGGGATGTATGCATCCTAAGAAATGGTTTGACCCACTGCCTGACATCACTTGCCCCCTCTCTCCACTTAAAACATTTAACATAGTTGAGTGTATGAATTTGGGAAAGCTTCCTTTGTTTTATTTCCTTAGTGTATTATGAAGAAAAAGATATATAGGGCAACATTGAATACCTTTTACTGACCTATTCAAATGCTATTCTACTAGGAAACTGCATTGCCTTTACTTGAACATTCAACAAGTAACACTTAGATATGTTTCATGGATATAGCATTTTTTTCTCATTTCAGCCTGCAGAAGGGATGACCTATTGGGAACCAACTGGAAAAGTCAACAAATAAATTTGAGGCAAGCTGTAATCACAAACAACAACTTATCAATGCACAAGAAAGTTAAATTAAAAAGCAACACTTAATTTAAGCTCAGGCTTAAATTATTATTGAAATAAATTATTATTGAAAGCTGAGACATATAATTTATTTCACAATTTGCTTCTCCCTAGGAGGCCTGATGAGATGCAAGCTGCAGAGAAATCTGATGGCACTAATGTACCTGGCAACTCAAGTGAATGCTGGGAGCCTATCAGTCAGCCTTACAAGATTCAGACTTTTCAGCAGGTGTTTGAACACAGTATAAGAGGCAAAGGGTTCAGCAGGAAAAGGGTGTTCTTTACAGATGAAAAGGCTCATATGGGAGATACCTGTAATAAGTCAGTTGGCACTGTAGGAAAGACAACTGAACATGGAAAGAAAACTTTCCAGAAAATGTCCTACCACAGTAAACCTCAACAAGCACACACAGGAAAGAAACTTTATGAATCTTTTGAGTATGAGGAAACTCTCATTTACAAATCAGATTTTACCACAAGTCAAAGAACATATACAGGAAGAAAAATCTATTCTTGTAACCCCTGTGGAAAATCTTTCAATTGTAAATCCTGCCTTTCTACCCATCATAGCACTCAGAAAGAGGAAAAGCCCTCTGGTTGCAATGAATGTGGGAAATCCATTTACCTGAGGTCAGATACTACAAATCTCATGATTCACTCAAGATACAAATCTATCTTTCACATGTGAAACATGTGGCAAAGCATTTTATTGGAAGTCGCAACTCATTCTACATCAGAGAATTCACACAGGGGAGAAACCTTATCAATGTAATACATGTGGAAAAGGCTTTCATTGGAAAACAAGCCTTATTTCACATCAAAGAATTCACACAAAGGAGAAATCATACAAATGTGATATATGCAGAAAAGCCTTTTCCTGGAAGTCAAATCTCACTGTACATCAGAAAATTCACATAGGGCAGAAACCTTATGAATATAAGCAATGTGGAAAAGCCTTTATCCAAAAGTCAAATCTCACTTCACATCAGAAGATTCACATAAATGAGAAAACTTATGGATGTGAAATGTGCGGAAAAACCTTTTGCTGGAAGTCAAACCTCACTACACATCAGAGAATTCACACAGGGGATAAACCTTTTGAATGTAATACATGTGAAAAAGCCTTTGCCAAAAATCACAACTCATTGTACACCAGAAGATCCACAAAAGGGAGAAAACTTATGAATATAGTACCTGTGGAGAATTCTTTTTCCAGAAGTCACAACTCACTCTACATTAGAAGGAGAAGATTTATGAATGCAAAATGCGTGGAAAACCCTTTTGCTGGAAGTCACAACTCTTTACCCACCAGAGAATGCATAGATCAGAGAAAATTTATGAATGCAATGCCTGTGGAAAAGTCTTTTGTAATAACTCACAACTCATTACACATCAGAGTGTTCACACAGGGGAGAAACTTTATCAATGTGATGAATGTGGAAAAACATTTTAGAGTTCAAACTTCAGAAGGCATCAAAGAACTCACATGTAAGAGATAACTTGTCAATGCTATGGATAAGAAAAGACTTTTTGCCAGAAGCTACATCTCAACAGACAGCAGAACCCACAAAAAGGAAAAAACACCTTTTAATGAAGTGATTATGAAAATTCTTGATGCCAGAAGTCAGGGTTAAGCACACATCAAAGAACTCACAGGTGAGAAAGCATGTGAATATAGGAAAACTTTCTACAATAAGCCAGATCTCACTATCAGGGATCTTAGAGGAAAAACTCTACAAAGGCAGTGGAAGTGGACAAAGCTTTTACTCTGAGGCAGATTTCAACAAGCATCAGCAAAATTATCCACAAAATTATTAGTACATAAAATAAATGCTAGCAAAATTACTCATTATTCTGCAAAACAGTAATGAAGGAGGAAAAACACCTGTTTAACATCACATCTCTGCAGGTATTAGGGAATTCACATGAGGGTGTAACACTGCACTGCAGAGGCTGGCTATGCACTCTTTGAAATCTACATTAGTCTCTGTGCCATATACTCTGCTGTTTTACCAGCACTTATTATGAGTAGGGACGATATCCACATGTAATTTTTTGTAAGTAAATATTCATTCTATACTACTCAGCTTGAAATACAAGCCTAACATTTGCAAAGTATTTGGTATAACTGTTTCACTGCCTGCCCATGAGTCTTCCTCCATTTATTCTAGTACAGATCAGTAATGTGACCACAGTTGTGTTACCTCATATGCCAGCCATAACGCTGTACTATTAGAGTTGGATGTTGGATTTTTTCTACTTGGTAGGATTTGTCTTGTGACTTTTTCAGTCATGTGAATCCCAGATTTGTGTGTAGACTGTCTAATTTTCCCATATTACCAATCTATTTACAGACTGAAGAGGATTCATAAGTATTGTTTTGGTGGCCTAATGTCCAAACTGTCTTTCTGGGATTGTTTCTGGGCCAATGTTTAATTTTTTTTTCCATTAAAAGACAATGACAGAGGAAAACATGTACACAGAGTACACAGCGTTCTTATATTCACTGCTTCACTCCCACAGATGGCTGAAACAGCCATGTCTAGGTGAGACCAAAGCCAGGAGGCATAAATTCCATTTTAGCCTCCCACATGGGTGGCAGGGCCCCAAACATATTGATCATCAAGTACTACCTTTATAGGAGTATTAGCAATGTAATGACTGAGAAACCAAGTAGCCAGGACTCCCAGCTAACACTTAAATACAAAATGTCAGCATTGCCCACAGCAGCTTAACCTGTTGTTCCACAATGCTGGCCATAGTTCTGTTTATTTTTGTCCTTATTCATTCTGTAGCTCTCTTGACACTCTATTGTGGTTATGCCTGTTTGGAGTCATTTACCAATGTTCTGACTTCTGTTTTATTTCATGGTACTATCTGATGATATAGGCAGCTAGCTAGTGAGATCTAGGAATAGAAGACTGCCAGCAGCATGTGTATTGCAGTCACACGCTGTCCAAAACCCAGACCTTCCATATAGCCTACAGGGTTTGCAACTAGAATTATTTTACATGGTTCCATGCTCATCATACGCACTCCCCATCAAGAACCTGAGTCTTAATTCATTATGTTCTGGATTCATATTTCTTGAATAAAGCATATGTATTTCAATTACCAGTGCACTATAAGCCTGTCCTCCTTTTCCCCCCAAAGAAACCTTTCATTTAACTATAACAGACTTCATGCATTTCATAAGTACAACACTCTTGCACCCATAATCCAGTCCCTCCTCACCCACTGTCTCCCATGCACAGTCCCATTCTCCACTAAGATTCGTTTTCTTTTCTTTTTTTTAACTTTCATTTAATGAATATAAATTTCCAGTGTACAGCTTATGGATTACAATGGCTTCCCCCTCCATTAACTTCTCTCCCACCCACAACCCTCCCCTCTCCCGCTCCCTCTCCCCTTCCATTTGCATCAAGATTCATTTTCAATTCTCTTTATATACAGAAGATCAATTTAGTATAAAGATTTCAACAATTTGCACCCACATAGAAACACAAAGTGAAACATACTGTTTGAGTACTAGTTATAGCATTAAATCAAAATGTACAGCACATTAAGGACAGAGATCCCACATGAGGAGCAACTGCACAGTGGCTCCAGATGTTGACCCAACAAACTGACACTCTAGTTTATGGCACCAGTAACCACCCTAGGCTGTCGTCATGAGTTGCCAAGGCTATGGAAGACTTCCAAGTTTACCGACTCTGATCATATTTAGACATGGTCATAAAAGACAGAGTGAGGATAGTAACTGATGATCCTAAGAGTGGCATTTACCAGGTTTGAAAAATTGTACAGCATTAAGTGGGGAAGAGGACCATCAGTACCTCCATTGGTGGTAGAGGTAATGATTACAAAGGAATGAGGCCCAAGTGTGCTAGACAGGGTCTAGGACAAAGGACAGAGTCATTATTAGAGGGACTAAGAAAGGTGTTGTCTAAGCTACAATTAAGTTTTCTGATTGAGAGGCAAATAGAACCTGACAGAAGGGGCTTGATAATAATCTGGTGGCCTTTAGGCCTTGTAAGATAAGAGGCCCAGACCTATCTATCTCTTCGCATGGGGTATATCCTAAGGGAGGTGTGAACGTCCTAGGGGAAGGCACTCTGTTGACTTTCATTACTTGGCTGGCCTGGGAGGAGAGCTGGCCAGGTAAAGGCAGGTGGCATCTCTAACAAGAAATGTACAGTTCTGCCTGCAATGTTGCTGACCCTACTTGACCATATCCTCAGCTGCAGTGGTCACTTTGGAAGTTGGGCTGAGTGAAGGGCTTTTCAGCTTAGAGCCAATAAGATCTGTGGCTCTGACCTGGGCATCCTTCGACTCCAGGGCAGGTCCATTTCCAGTGATCCAACTCTTGGCAGAGCTGCCAGGGCTCTTCACAAGCTGACTTCTGCTGAAGCCAAGGCTTACCACATTGAAAGCTACTGCAGTGCACTGGCCTGTTGGGTCTCCTTGAGGGCAGATCATTGCACAGATCAGCCATTAATAGGCCTGCCACCCATTGCTTCTGATGCCTAGCTTTCTTTTCCTCCTGGTTTGTGTTAAAGCAGACAAGAGGATGCAAGTCAAGGGAGTGCCCATGTCCCATCTCTAATCTTCGGTGGCCTGAACTACAAGTCTATAGTCACAGGCATGTTCTGTAGTAGATTTTCTAAGGTAGACAATACCCATGAGGAAAATTATATTCTCACTTTAAAACTTTCTTTCCCTTTGGTCTGAAAGGGAGGTTTTTTCTACTTACTGTTTACTTGGCTGATGGCGAAGTGAATCTAGCTATGAGATTATTATTTAAGTTCTTATTTTGGCTATGCTATTACAGAAAAATGTTAGCCATCTCTTTTATAAGGTCCAAAGATTAAATTGTGCATCCTACAGATTCCTTAATAATAGAATTATTTTCCTACCTTGAAGAGAATAGAGAAATGAAAGAACAAGTTGGGCTTAGAATAGAGAAATGAGGGAGCAAGTCCTAGATCTCTTGCTGACAATAGCAATATCACATGAATACTTAGCAAACAGTTTCAACCATTAGATAACTACTTAAGAAAACATTTACCAGAAGATCCAAGGCCTTCTATACATTTTAAGAATCATGTATTTGGAAACACCTCTTAAATATCTAACATGGTGTAGTTTGTTTAACTTGTAAACTTAAGCACAACCATATAAAATGTTTTTAGTTTCTTTCTACCAACAAGTTTAAAACATATGATACACAGATTCAGGTCACAGAAATTAAAATGTATATTTGATTGATTTTAGCAGCTTAAATTTATGGACAATCTTATCTATAAGCCATTTAAAATAAAACTCTTAATAAAATTTCCCCATGTGGACATACAATATGTACACACATATAACATAGCATAGTAGATCAACATAGCAATTTTAATAATAGCTTTTAAAATCTTTAACTCTTTTTGTAGATTGCCAATTGATTTGAATTGCTTTTTGTTTTTAGTAACCTCAGTTAACCATACTTTCTCTCAGTTGGTACTCTTAATACATTATTGTCTTCATCTGTTTACAGAGCCATCCCAAAGTACTGAATACAATAGAAGTGGCTGGAAAAAGTCCATAGGAACCTATAGGAGGACAGCTAAACACAGAACCAACAACACTTTAGTTTTATGAGCAGCAAATCCTATATAACTGTGGATGACAAAAGACTTTAAGTCGCCATGTTTAAAATTATAAACTCGTCAACCAACAAGAGGCAATTGCTTACTTCACAGTATTTTTGAAAGAACCTGTAGGATTTTACAAGTATTTAACCCTGAATTTAGGCCTCTAGCGCTTTCTCATTAAGATAACTATCATGTCTAGTAACACAAGATCATTAGACTTTTTAATTCTCAAACATTTGTATTAATAGCACTTTCCATTATAGAAACTTAAAGTTGGGTACCACATCACATCTTGACAGTTCTTCTAATATAATCCAAATAGCCTGATTAGTTGGTGTCTCTATAAGATGAGAGACATAGGTCTTCGATTTTTTTCAATTGGGCCCAAACTGGAAAAATCAAACTCCAAGATTTACTGGAAATTTTAGAGACCAGATTGTTTGGAACTTTGATTTTTTGAATGCCTGTCAAGAATGCCAAGAAGGCTCAAAATCCAAAATATCTGGTTGAAATAAGATGCCTTAAAATCATGACTTAACATAGACCACATTTGATCATTGTTACAAGGTGGTTATTCAAATCTTTGAAAATAAGCACATATTTAAATAACCCATAGCTCTTAATAAAAATGCAGCTGTTTTTGAACAATTAGAATTTAACAGACATCAAGAGAACATAATAGATTACTTTAACACATTGCTTTAACAGAGCATCAGAGTTTAATTCTATGTCAAAGAGAAATTGAGCTTCCTGTGATCTTTTGCTGTGAGGTTTCCTTCCTTTACCTTCTTTCATATTGGTGACCATGTTTCTGTGTTTCTGTGTGTAACACATCTTTAAGCACCTTTTGCAGGGCAGGATGAGTGGCAACAAACTCTTTCAGTTTCTGTTTGCTATGAAAAGTTGTTATTTCACCTTCATTCACAAATGAGAGCTTTGCAGGATATAATATTCTGGGCTGGCCGTTTTTCTCTCTTAGTACCTGGGCTATGTCTCACCATTACCTTCTAGCCTTTAGTGTTTCTGATGAGAAGTCTGATGTGAGACTAATTGTAGATCCTCTGAGAGTAATCTGACGTTTCTCTCTTGCACATTTTAGGATCTTTTCTTTATGTTTCACTGTGGTGAGTTTGATTACAACATGTCGTGGTGAGGATCTCTTTTGGTCATGTTTATTTGGGGTTCTATCAGCTTCCTGTACTAAGATGACTCTGTCCTTCTCCAAACCTGGGAAATTTTCTGCTAGTATCTCACTAAAAATACCTTCTAATCCTTTCTCCCTCTCCATGCCTTCAGGAACTCCTAGAACCCGAATGTTGGGTTTTTTAATAGTATCCTGTAGATTCCCGACAATATTTTTTAGATTTCTGATTTCTTCTTCTTTTCTTTGGTTTGCCTGTTTCCTTTCCTGTTCTCTGTCTTCTAAGTCTGATATTCTCTCTTCTGCTTCACCCATTCTGTTTTTAAGGCTCTCTAATGTGTTTTTCATTTGATCTATTGAGTTCTTCATTTTTATGGTTTCTTGTCACTATCGCAGTTTCATGTTCTACTAGTTGTTTCATTTCATTTTGATTCCTCCTTAACATTTCATTTTTACGAGAGAGATTTTCTATCTTGTCCATTAAGGATTTCTGTAGTTCAAGAATTTGCTTTTGAGAACTTCTTAATGTTCTTATCAATTTTTTGAGATCTGCTTCTTGCATTTCTTCTATCTCATCATCTTCATAATCTTGGATTGGGGTGTCTTGTTCCTTTGCGGGCGTCATAGTTTCTTCCTTGTTCTTGTTATCTCGGTTTTTACATTTTTTTGGCATGTTGGAGATATTTGATTTCTTCACTGTGGTGATTTTTCTTATTACACTATGGCTCTATATTAAGTGAACTGTCTGCTTTCGGTGGAGCCTTAGAGGCTTGAGATGAGTGTGAACTGAGAGCTGTGTTTGGTTCCTCAGGGTTGAGGGTGTGTCAGAGATGACACTCCCAGGTTAGGTGTGGTAAATCTCTCTTTCTTTCTTTCTTTTTTTGATTCAAAACGGAAGTAATTCCACACAGCTGAACGTAATTGGAGGTAGTTAGCAGGCAAATGATATACCCACAGGGGCCAGAGATTGGAAGCTCTTTCCCAAGGACCACACAGGGAATCTCTGATGCCCTCAGTGTGGGCTCCAATCCTCCTGCAGTCTCCCATTGGGTTGCCAAGTTAGATGCTAATCTCCTGTTATTTCACCCCTCCCCCAGAGTCAGGTTTTTCTGCTAGGCTCAGGGCCGATGCAGACCTGAGGTCACCCTGCTTATGACGTATGTCCAAAATGGCACCTGCTCTTTGTCTTGCTCGCCTTTGAGGGATGAGTGGAGAGAGAGAAACTTGTGTCTGTATCGGTCACTTTTTTTTCTCTCTCTCTTCTAGTTAGCCTGGTGAACTTTTCCCCATGGAGTTTCAAGGCTCGTTCCCTCTAGTCTCCTCTTTCCACTTGCCCGCTGGTGTCTTGGGCTATTGAGGTTCGGCTCACCTCGTGTTCCAGCTCTGGTGTGTTGAGTCTTCCGCTGGTGTCCCGAACTTGGGCTCCCACGCTCTCCACGCAGGTCCACTGTGAATCACTAGTTCCAGAAGAGTTTGCTCTGCTGTTTCTTCCCCTACTCTTCCTTGACCCTGCAGTATCTCCACTTTTATTAACCTGTGTGTCTTGCTGAACTATCAATGTGCTCCCTTCCTATTCCGCCATCTTTCTGACTCTAAGATTCATTTTCAATTACTTAATAAACAGAAGACCAACTCTAAGTAAAGATTTCAACAATTTGCACACACACGAAATTGAGAACAAGTTTAACTCTCATAATACAACTCACTAAGGATAGAAGTCCTGCATATGAAGTTTGTGTACAGTGATTCTTGTTGTTAATTTAACAATTAACATGCCTGAGGCTCTTGACATAAACTGCCTGGGCTATGGAAGCCTTTTGAATCCTCAAACACCATCAGTATTTAGAAAAGGCCATACACAAAGTGAAAGTTCTTGCTTCAGAGAAAAGTACGTCCTTCTTTGGTGACTTCTTTCCACAGGGGTTTCACACAAAGATATCCTTCATATAGTACATTTTTGTCCATGGTGTTGTAGTGTTCCATGCCGGAAATACTCTCATGGGCATTTCAGCCAGACCAGAATAAAGGGCTGATTCTGAGGTCAAGAGTGCTATTTGAAGTGATTATCATTCTATGAGTCTGCTGTGTGGACTGTTTCCCATGTTGGACCCCATATTGGGGTCCAATGAAAGTTTATAAACTATACTGTTAGCAAGAAGTCCATAGGAATGTATGCAAAACTATACAGCTTTACAGTTATAAATTTCTTCCTCCCTTATTCCCACTCTTATTTTTTTACTGAGTTCTATTTTTTTTTTTGACAGGCAGAATGGACAGTGAGAGAGAGAGAGAGAGAGAGAGAGAGAGAGAAAAGTCTTCCTTTTTTCCACTGGTTCACCCCCTAATGACCACTGTGGCCAGTGTGCTGTGGCTGGTGCACCACGCTGATCCAAAGCCAGGAGCCTGGTGCTTCTGGTGTCCCATGCGGGTGCAGGGCCCAAGCACTTGGGCTATCCTCCACTGCACTCCTGGGCCACAGCAGAGAGCTAGACTGGAAAAGGAGCAACTGAGACAGAATCCAGCGCCCTGACCAGGACTAGAACCCAGGGTGCCGGTGCCACAAGCAGAGGATTAGCCTGTTGAGCCATGGAACTGGCCGAGTTCTATTTTTAATTGATGTTATACACGTATGATTAGCTCTGTTAAGTAAAGAGTTCAACAAATAGAATGAAAAAAAGTTCCTTAATAGTCAAGATAAAGGCCGTTCTCATTGCTTCTCAAAGTGTCAATTTCACTTCTACAGATCTCCTATTAGGTGCTCTATTAGTTATCGCAGTTCAGGGATTTCATTTTTTTTACTGCTGTAGAATTCCATAGAGTACATGCTCCATAATTTCTTTATCCAGTCTTTGGTTGATGGGCATTTAGGTTGGTTCCATGTCTTAGCTATTGTGAAAAGAGCAGCAATAAACATGGGGGTAAATATACTCTTATTTGCTGATTTCATTTCCCTTTTGTAAATTCCCAGGAATGGGAGGCCTGAGTCATATGGTAGATCTATGTTCAGATTTTTGTGATGCCTGATGGCTTTGTGTTTTTTTGTTTTGTTTTTGTTTTTCTTTTTGTATACAGTTGCTTTAGCTATTTGTGGTCTCTAGTGTTTCCATATGAATTTCAGCATCATTTTTTTCACTCTTGCAACATTGTTTTTAAGATTTAGTAATTTGAAAGCAGAGAAGGAGAAACAGATCCTCCATCTGCTGGTTCATTCACCAGATTATCACAATTGATCAGGCTGGGGCCATCAGCCTCTTCTAGGTCTAAGAGGTGAGGTTAGGGGTCCAGAAGCTTGGTCCATCTTCCACTGATTTCCCAGGACCTCGCAGGGAACTGAATTTTTTTTTGGACAGGCAGAGTGGATAGTGAGAGAGAGAGACAGAGAGAAAGGTCTTCCTTTTTGCCATTGGTTTATTCTCCAATGGCCACTGTGGCCAGCGCATCATGCTGATCTGAAGCCCAGAGGCAGGTGCCTCTCCTGGTCTCCCTTGCAGGTGCAGGGCCCAAGGACCTGGGCCATCCTCCACTGCACTCCTGGGCCATAGCAGAGAGCTGGCCTGGAAGAGGGGCAACTGGGATAGAATCTGGTGCCCCAACTGGGACTAAAACCTGGTGTGCCGGTGCTGCAAGGTGGAGGATTAGCTTGTTAAGCCATGGTACCAGACAGGGAACTGGATTTTAGGTAGAGCAGCTAAGACTTGAACTGGAGCCCATATAAGATGTCAGCACTGCAGGCCATTGTTTATCCCACTGCAACACAGAGCTGTCCCAACCTTGATGTTTTTAATTCTAATTTCTACCTCAGTTGTTTTTTTTTATTCTGACTGACTACATTACCTACACTCCTTTGAGATTTTTTTCTGAGTGTTCAGCAGAAGCCACATCATTACCATCTGCCTTGTTTAAATTGTCAGATTTTTTGGTTCTACAACGATTCTATGTTGACTGCTAAATACCTGTAGAGGTAAGGCACATGACAAACCGCCAGCAACTGTGACCAAATAGTGAAATAGTGGTGTGGATAATGATAGGGCATGTTTGTGCCAGATGAAGGAATGAGGAATTTGTCAGTGAAAAATGGATATGAGCCCTGACTTCTGCTATATGCCTGCATGTCCTGTCGCACCTGCAGTGCCAGACATCATGCTCCCAAAGCATGCTTGCACATCAGGGAGCACATGTACTTTGCGTCCCTGGAGGTGCATTAGCAGGTGCCTTGAATCTTCTAATTTGTTGGCATAGTGCTGAACATTGTCACTTGAACTCCTCATATCCTAATTCCTCCTCAACATGCATAAACTCCAAGGCACTTTAGCATCTTGCCTCTTGCTTGAGAAAGCAGGCATTGAAAGACATGCTGGCTTCTGGGCCCCCATCTCTGAAAGGCACTATGAGGTGTGCTGCTCCTGGGTGCACAGAGAACTCTACCTCCCATTGAGATCTCCAGATTTGCCTTAGCTTGTATCAAGTATATTTCTGCCACCATGTTGGCTCTGAAACTCCTGCCTCATTCCTATCCAGGTGGCCTGGGGCAACAAAGACTAAGCAATAAGCACATGAAGTCCCCTTTGGGAACTCTTGGCTTCCAACATCTTTGCAAACCATGAGCTACAACTGTCCACTGCCTCATCCTGAAGACAGAGACAGCCCTAAGGCAGGAGACTTCAGTTTGGTATGAGAGTCCTGGGATATAGTATTTGCTAATGTAGAGGCTGTGAGACAGCTCCACATTGCCTTTATGTCTGAGAGTCACCCAAGTTTTCCCTCTATTGGGATGAATTATCCCTGGAAACAGGATTGTGCCTCAAGACATTGAGGTCTAAAAGTGAGTACCAGCTGACTGTGAGCACAATGCACAAGCTGCAAAGCAGTTTCCACTGGAGCACCAGCAGTGAAGCAAGCCTGTTCAGTGTGAAGCCTATTTTCCTCTTCCTAGGTGATGGCATGGCTAACACGTCATGCTTGGGATCAAGACCCTGTCAGGCACCAAGAATCTGAGCATTGAATGTAAGGGCAGCAATTTTGATCTACAATGCAATCCCAGGGTCATGTAGACCATGCTGAATTTAAACTTATGCTGAAGTTGGTGCATCACTACATAGTGTCCCCCACCCCAAGCACTCATCTTTGTGAGCCCTGGGCTGACCCTCTGAAGGGATGCTTGGGCAGCAGCCTGCCCAGATATTCCTTGCAGCCCATCCCAGAGTACCTATTAGATCTACTTTGGTGGTGAGAAGATTCGCTCTTTTCTAAAAATATCAGCCCCCTAGGACAGCACCCTACTGGTTGATTGTCTTCTCTACATCCTAGGAAGGGGACAAAGTGGGCCAAACTGCATGGGTGGACCCAGGTGCCCAGATGCTAAATACCCAGCCACTGGGACCAGAAGAATGGAACCAAGTGTCCAGAAGTTACCAACCCAGTTTCTGGCTCTATCCACCTCTATAGAATGACTTGGACTTACTTATGGTACCTAGGGTATCCCTGTATTCTCTCTCTTTTTTCTTTCCTTCTTGTCCTCATTTGATGTTCTTGCCTAACCATTGTCTGATTGGTGGGCTTTTCTGTCCTTTACTAATAACATTTTTCTGTGCTTAAATGCTTTATCTTCCAGACTTTAGAGTTTTCCTGAGATTTCAAGAGTTTGTAGCAGCACTTTGTAAAGTATAATTATGTAACAAAGACAAGAATATTTTTTGTTTCATGCTTAATTCCTCTAATATTCAAAAAATTAAAGTAACTCTAGGTTAAAATTCTATGTGTTCTTAAATTTTTTTATGTAAATTCAAGAATCCTGTAGGTAGGGGAAAAAGAAACATGAAGCTTTATTTATGGGAATTTCTTGGTAAATAAAGCTAAGGCGTAAGAAAGAAGCCAATTCATGGGAAATTCAAGTAATACTCATCCTAAATTGAAAATGCTGGTGATCTTTAAGAAGAAATAGTGAGGTAATGCAAGAATGTTTTAGAAGTTTGGTGGAAGATGAATCTTGTGTAGGATTTGGTTGGCTGACACTAGAAAAAAATCTTTATATGTACTTTTTTGACAGGCAGAGTTAGACAGTGAGAGGGAGAGAGACAGGAAGAGACAGAGAAAGGTCTTCCTTCTGTTGGTTCACTTTCCAAATGGCCACTACAGCTGGTGTGCTGCAGCCAGCATCCAGGAGCTGGTGTTTATTCCTGATCTCCCATGTGGATACAGGGCCCAAGCCCTTGGGCCATCCTCCACTGCCTTCCCAGGCCACAGCATTGGAAGAGGAGCAACTGGGACAGAATCTGGTGCCCCAACCAGGACTAGAACCCAGAGTGCTGGTGCTGCAGGTGGAGCACTAGCCAAATGAGCCACAGCACCGGCCTCTTTATATGTATTTCTAAACATCAGTAATGCAGTAACATTAAAGGCACACTGTTATAAGATTAGAATTTAATCTTATAAATTAAAGCAAAAAGGTTTTGTACTAAACATTGCTCAAAATTTTTGATCTTTTTAATTTCAAAATCTAATGTCAACCCATCTTCTAGGCTATAGTGTTTTTTTCTTGTATTTAATTTGTGGCTATCCCCTTCCATTTTTACTCAGCTCCTGTCTGATTGTCTACCTCTCACTTTGTCTTTATGTGTTTAAGTTGTCTGAAGTAATGGGTTAATGTCATGTGGTAATTTTGTTAAATTTCTCTGTGTTAATTATTTTGTTCATTTTTCTAAGTTTTTGTACTGACTTAACAAACTAATCTTAGTTTTGTAATAAATTTATGTGTCATTGGGAAAGAAATAAATGCATTTTCTTTTGTATATTGAATTGTGATTGCTTAGGTAGAGCTGAGCTGTGAATGAGTCAAGGCTATTTACTTTTTTTCACACATTTGGTCACCTTACAGTTGACTAAACCTAGTCAGTAATTCTTGTTGAAACACTGAATAAATCAATTTTTTCAGTGATGTAGTATCTTGATGATATTTTAAACTTCTGATAACATGCATTTGTCTTTTTATTTTATTATTTTTTTAAGATCCAAAGTTCTAAATGAAATCCTTGAACTTCAAAATATCTATTTAGATTTTTAGAGCCTTCCAAGATCCAATCCCCCACTTGAATGGTTACTGAAGTAAAACCATCCTTACTACCCTGGCTACAGAACCTGAAGCAGATAAATCAACCTGGCTCTATTTCATTTTTCTATTCTTCATTTATATCCTCAGATTTAAGATGTACTAGACTGTGTGCACACTATGTTGGATTAAAAATTGTAGTTGTACTTTTGCAAGGACACTTAGAATATAAGGGACCAAAATATGACAACTTGTCATTAGATTATTTTTCATAATCAGAAGATTTGCAGTACATTAATTCACCTTTTTAAAAAATCAGCTTTCAGGGGGTTTTGGCTGTGGTGTAGTGCACTAAGCTGCCATCTGCAGAGCCAGCACCCCAGATGGGTCCTGTTCAAGACCCTCTGCTCCTCTTCCAATCATTCTCCCTGATAATGTTCCTGTGAAGGCAATGGATGATAACCCAAGTGCTTCAGGCTCTGCACCCACATGGGAGACCTAGATGAGGCTGCTGGCTCCTGGCTTCAGCCTGGCACAGTCTTGGACTTTGCAGCCAGCTGGGGAATGAGCCAGTGTATAGAAAATCTCTCCTCTCTTTCTATCCCTCCCTCTCTCACTGTGACTCTTGTCGGGGCCAGTGGCCCGGGCCCGACATGAGATGCAGCAGGCTGAGGCTGTCCCTTATCTAATCCTGTTTCCTGCACTTATTGACCTGATGGCCCAAGGCACAAGATTTTTCATCCCACATTCCTGCAGGCAGGATGTGACTTCTGATGAAGGTCTATGATGTTCTTTGCTCTATCTGCAGAGCTTGCACCCTGACCATTGCTACTTTGTAAACTTGCTCTGTTCCTGTGCTATGCATGATTGCACACAATGAATGTTATCTGTATGGGGTCTGGGGTATATAACCTTGTCTTTCTGTGTGCTCGGGGCTGGAGACTGAAGGGTTTCTTTAGGGAGACTGCCTCCAGTCCCTCATCGCCGGGCCCCCTACTTTGGCTTGGAATGCAAAGAGGCAATAAACGTGGTGATGAATTGACTGAGTGCTGCGTGTCTCCGTGTGGTTTGTCGGGTGGCCTCCGACAACTCTTTCAAATAAATATTTTAAAATAATCAGCTTCAGGGGTGAGCATTGTGATGTACTGTGCTTAACCACCACCCAAGATACCAGCATACTTTATGGGCACTGGTTCATATCCTGGCTGCTTCTCTTCAGAAGCAGGTCCCAGCCTAGGAATGTAGTGACAGATTTTCCAAGTCCTTGGCCCCTTGACACCCATATAGGAGACCCAGAAGAAACTCCTGGCTTCTGGATTTGGCCTGCCCATCCTTGGCCAGTGAGGCCATTTGGAGATTGGACCAGTGGATGGAAGATCTTCATCACTCTCCATATATCCTTCTCTCATTCTGTAACTCTGCATTTCAAGTAAATAAATAAATCTTTAAAATCCAACAAAACAGAATGAATTAATAAAGGAAACTATTTTGTCCTGGACTTTTCTTTGATGCTGGACTCTTATATACTACAGTCAGAAGAGATTTACCCCAAGGATACTAGTGTGTTTTTACATACACAAATCACTACACATGACATGCTATAACAACAAAAGTGCAAAAATTGTATGTTATTCTCAATAGATATAGAAAAGGCAGCTGATAAAAATTAGAGTCTTTCATTACAGGAACTCTGAACAAATTGGGTACACAAAGAATACACAATAACATAATAAAGGACATATACAACAAGCCAACAGCTGACACCATATTGAATGTGGAGAGGCTGAAGAATTCTTCTCCAAGATCTGGAATAACCCAAAATGATCATTTTAAGCATTTCTATTTAACATAGTATGAAAAGTCATGTAGCAATTAGGTAAGAGAAAGAAATAAAGAGACATTCAAATTGGAACAAAGGAAGTCAAATTGTCACTGGTGGGAGATGACATGAGCACATACATAGAAAACATCACATACTCTAACAAAGATCTTTTAGAATCAATTAAACAAATTTGCAAGATAAAATGTCAAAATATAAAAGTCAGTAGCAGTGATTTATACTAATAGCAAGTTATCTGAAAAAGAAATTTTAAAACTATTCTTATTTCCAATGACTATAAAAATACCAACCTAAAACTCAGTTCAACCAATAGGACAATGAGACCTGGAAAATACTGATGAAAGAAATTGAAAAGGCACAAAAGAAATGAAGACATCTATGGCCATAGATTGGAAGAATAGATATCAGTAAATGATCATATTAACCAAGGCTGCATAATGATTCATGCAATTCTTATCAAAATGCCAATGGCATTTTCATAGAACTAGAAAAAATATTAAAATTAATTTAAATACATGAAAGAGACCCAAATAGCCAAAAATATATTGACTAAAAAGAACACAACAGGATATATTTATATTACCCAAATTTAAAATATTTTTCAAAGCAAAGTCACAATGAGGTTTCCTCTCACTCCAGTTAAAATGGCTCTCATGTGGATATCAACAAACAACAAATGTTAGTGAGGATATGGGGAAAAGGTACCCTAACCCACTCTTTTGGGATGTGAACGGCTCTAGCCACTGTGAAAGACAGTATGGAGATACCTCAGAAATCCAAATGTAGATCTACCATATGATCCAGCCATCCTATTCATGGGAATTTACACAAACTTCAAGAAATCAGCATATGAAGGTGTTATATGTACCCCTATGTTCATTGTAGCACAATTCAAGATAGCTAAGACCAGCAATCAACTCACATGTCCATCAGTTTTTGACTAGAAAAAGGAACTATGCTATATATACACTATGTAGTATCCTGTATTTTGCAACAAGATGGGCACTATCAGAAACTGTTTTACTAAGTGAAATAAGCCAATCCCTAAAGGACAGATATCATATATTTTCCTTGATCTGAGGTAACTAATAGAATACCTGAAATGCAATGTAGTGAATTAGATATTTTGAGATTTGATGATTTTACAGCCCTTGTCTCTTCCATTAAGGAACAGTGTTTTTTTGTTTTTCTTCTTCATACTATTTGTAGAATTCTTTTGTTTAGTGTAGGATTAACTATATGATCTTTAAGTAAATTGAACATAGATCTTGGTAAAAATTAGGAGTGGGAATGTGAGAAGAAAGAGGAAGAAGTTTTGGAGTTTGGGCAGGAAATAGGGTGGTGATGAGTATCACTATGTTCCTAAATCTGTATATAGGAAATACATGATATTTGTATAACAAACAAAATTTAAAAAGTAAAAACTTATTTCCATTGGGCATGCATGTATATATATACCCCCTATATCTATATCTATATCTATATCTATATCTATATCTATATCTATATCTATATCTATATCTATATCTATATCTATATCTATATAAAGATATATATCTATATATAGGTATATATATCTCTATATGTATATAGGTATATATATAGGTATATATCTATATCTATATCTACATGTATATCTATATCTATATCTATATCTACATGTATATAGATATAGATATATATACCTATATATATACCTATATATACCTATATACCTATATATAGGTATATATCTATATGTGTACCTATATATCTAGATATAGATATACCTATATATCTATATGTAATATATATTAATAATTATATAAAATTATATCTATATATCTATGTAGTCTATATATCTATATATTATATATAGATTATATATATATATATATATATATATATATATCTACCTATTGGAAGATTAGAAGTACAGGTATATATATAGATATATATATATAGAGGGAGATATCTCAAATAGTGGCATTGCTGGAACATACGGTAGTTCTTTCAGATTTTTTAGGAATATTAACTCCTTTTTGGGGGATGTACTTAATTACATTGCCACCAAAATTACACAAAGATGCCCCTTTCTCCTCATCCTCTCCATCACTCATTGTCTTTGTCTTTTGGGTAAAAGGCAATATACTTAGAATAAAATAACATATTGTAGCTTTCATTTGCATTTTCCTCGTGATTACTTATAGTGAGCCTTTATTCATTAACCTGTTGTTCATTTCTACATCTCCCTTTGAGAGATCTATGTTTCAATGTTTTGTTCATTTATAAATTGTATTTTTTGCTATCAAACTGCATTTCTCATATGTATTAATTATTAGCACCTTTTCAGATATATTGATTATAAATATTTTCTCCCATTTTTTAAATTTATCTTTATTTTTAGAAATTGCTGTTTCATTTCTTAAAATTTTATTTAAGTTATACAAGTTTATGTATTTGATACATAAAGATTTAGGAACATAGTAATACACCCACCCTACCCTCCTTCCCGCCCATGGTCCAACAATTTTTTCTCCTCAATCTCCCATTCCTACTCTTAATTTTTATAAAGATCTATTTTCCATTTACTGAATGATCATGAAGTTAACCCTACATTAAGTGAAAGAATTCAACAAATGGTATGAAGAAAAAAGATGTTATCCCTCAACAGAAGAGACAAGGCTGTAAACAATCATCAAATCTCAAAAGGTCCATTTCATACAATACATTATATTTTAGATACACTATTAGCATTGATCAAGAAAAATATATGATATCTGTCATTTTGTTTCTGGATTATTTCACTTAAAATAGTTTGCAGTTGTGCCCATCTAGTTGCAAAAGTGGGAAGCCACATCATATGGTAGATCTATATTCAGACTTCTGAGATATCTCCATACTGTCTTCCACAGTGGTTACACCAGTTTACATTCCCATCAACAGAGGACAAAATAAGTCTTTTGAAAATACATTTGCTTTCCTATGTTTATTACAGAACAATTCACAGCAATCAAGAAATGGAGACAACCTAAGTGTCCATCCACTGATGAATGAATAAGGAAAATATGATACATATAACCAGTGGAATATTATTATGCCATTAAATGATTTAAATCTTTTCATATGTAAGAAGATTGGAAGTACAGGTAATTATTTTAAGTGAAATAAGCCAAGCACAGAAAGATAAGCATTATGCGATTTCACTCATGTGGAATCTAAATGGTTGATCTAATGTAAATTAGATATATAATGGTTACCAGAGTCTGGGGAGTGTGGTGGGGGAGTGAAGGGTGGAGAAAAAAATGATGAACAGATACTAAGCCATAGCTAGATAGGAGAAAGAATTTCTGGTGTTCTATTGTATAGTTGATTGACTATAGATAATTACAATGTATTATACATTATTCTAAAATAAACTGGGTGAAGCGCTTTTCAATATTTTCTTCAAAAAGAAATGCTGTTTGAGGAGGTAGATATGTTAACCCTAATTACACATTAAATTATAAATGTATACAAATATCAAGTCATAACGTGATAGTCCATAAATATGTATAAATTTTTGTGCTCATTAACAAATTGTTTTCAAATTATTATAGAGGAAGAAGGAAGGAGAGGGAGGGAGAAGTGCAGGGGAAGAGGGGAGAAGGGAGAGGGAGGGGAGAATCAGGAGGGGGGAAGGAAAGTGATGGACGAGGGCATGGTGGAAGGAATTAAAGAAGGCAAGCAAAACCAAATATTAAGATTAAATACAAATGGTGAACAAGAAAATATTGTTACCAGCTTTCTGCAGACAAAATGGAAATATATACATTCATGCAAATAGAGATAAAATATTAAAATGTGGCTATCTTTTTCAACATTCATTTATTCATTTATTAACTTTATTAAATTATACAATTTGTATTACCCTATGCCAAAAATTGGAGGAGAGTAAAAAAGATATTGTTATTTCAAATGAGATACTGTCACTGTGAATGATATTACATTTCCTTTTTAAAAGATTTATTTTATTTATTTGAAAGGTAGAGTTACAGAGAAAAGCAGAGAGAGAGAGATCTTTCACCCACTGGCTCACTACTCAAATGATTGCAATGACTGGGCCTGGGTCACTCTGAATCCAGGAGATTCATCTGAGGCTTCCATGTGGATGCAAGGGCCCAAGGACTTTGGCCATCTTCTGCTGCTATCCAGGTGCATTATCAGGGAGCTGAATCAAAAGAGAAGCAGTCAGGGCTCAAACTAGTGCCACTATAAAGCAGCGGCTTTACCTGCTAAGCCACAATGCTGTCCCTTTTGATATCTTTAATATCATCTTCACTATATTTTCAATATCAGGTAAACAATTGATTGTTTTAAATTAAACTATCACTACACTGATTGGTTGCTTGCAAAAAGTAAAAGAAAATTTTTTCTTAATAAAGATAGGATCATTCAGAACCTCAAATTATGTCTGCATTTTTTAATGCAAAGTATCTAACATACAACTTAGATTTAATAGACATGTCGGGAAGAAAAATATATGAAACAGAATGACTGGAGATCTAGATATTGGAGTTATCAAGACTAGAATATAGATAACTGACAAATATTCAAGATTCATGATAAGAGAGTTTTCACGGAGAAATAAAAAATAGTCTAAAAATCACATAGACATACTTTAACACACAAACAGAAAAACTAAAATAAGTGAATAAGGTTAATAACAGTTTAGAAAAAGCTAAAGTGAAAGAGAAGTGGAATACTTGCTGGCCTTCAGAATTCATGGAGGATTGGCTCCAATGCCATTCACAGATATCCAAATCCATGGATTCTCTTGTATAAAATGGCATAGTATTTATACATAACATATTCAAATCTTCTGGTACACCTTAAATCATCTAGATTTACTTAAATACCTAATAAAATGTAAATGCTATGAAAATAATTACTGTGTTATTGAAAGAATAATGTCAAGAAATATTTTTTGACAGGCAGAGTGGACAGTGAGAGAGAGACAGAGAGAAAGGTCTTTCTTTTCCATTGGTTCCCCCCCAAATGGCCACTATGGTGGGCACGTTGTGGCTGATGCACTGTGCCGATCTGAAGCAAGGAACCAGGTGCTTCTCCTGGTATCCCATGCAGGTGCAGGACCCAAGCACTTGGGCCATCCTCCACTGCCTTCCCAGGCCACAGCAGAGAGCTGGACTGGAAGAGGAGCAACCGGGACTAGAACCCGGGGTGCTAGCACCGCAGGTGGAGGATTAGCCTAGTGAGCCATGGCACTGGCCAGCAAGAAATCTTTGAATGTACAATTAAATCTATACATGTAGATTTCATTTTTTTGAAAAATTTTTATTTATTTTTTTTAGTTTTCCAAATGCAATTTTTAGATATAATCACTAAGGTGCTTAAATGAATACATAAAAGACCCAGAGGGGGATCTTACCAGTACTCTAACAAGGTAAAGTATACAAATCCCTCTTTTTCCCCTAGCTTCCAGCTTTGCAAGAGGGAACACCTAACAGAATCCAGTCCAGTATATCACTATACCAGTTCTGTGCTTTGAAAAAATATCTGGCTACATATGAGTCTGAATACATCAAATGCTGCTCTTGCCCTTAAAACTTCTAAAGTAGTTATCATTTCTAGTGTGGCTCTTCAGGATAATGAATAATGACCAAGGGAAAAAAAATCTTTAAAATAAAAGCAAGAATATATCATGTCTTCCCAGATTTTTTGAAGCAGATTGTCAAATTCTTCAGCTTAAAAAAAAGTCTGAAAAAGACTGCTGCTATATTGTTCAAAGAACTGCATTCCTATAAAATGGACTTGGCCTATGTAGCTCATTCCATAAACACATTTAATATAAAACTCTTCATATTTTTATCAAGGATAAGTAATTTTAAGGATAAATAATGGAGTTTTTATTCCATTGTCCTCTGGTATTTTAGTTTATTGAATATTTTTCTAACACACATTTTGAAAAGTTTATTATCATTTTTTCTTTGATTACCTACCAGTTACTTAACTATGTGTTTTTTGTTTTGTTTTGTTTTGTTTTGTTTTTAAAGACAGAGTTACAGAGAGAAGTAGAGACACAGAGAGAGAGATCTGGTTCACTCCCTGCAATGGGCAGAGCTGCGCTGATCTGAAGCTAGGAACCAGGAGCTTCTTCCAGGTCTCCCACATGGGTAACAGGGGCCCAAGGACTTGGGCCATCTTCTTCTGCTATCCTAGGCCATAGCAGAGAGCTGGATCAGAAGAGGAGAACTGGGACTAGAACCAGTGCCCATATGGGATGTCAGTGCTTCAAGTTAGCGCTTTAACCAACTACACCACAGTGCAGGCCCCTCAACTTTTCTTTTCAACATCATAAATACAATAGCTTAGAGTTAGCCTTTCTGCTTTTGTTTTAGAAAGTAGATCCTCGAGATATTTAGAGTCCTAACTGGAGAGCTAGCAATGAAATAATATAATTTAATGATACACCACTGTCTCCTGTTTTCTTTTTAAAATTTATTTTAAATGTAGAGTTATAGACAGTGAGAGAAAGAGACAGAGAAAAAGATCTTCCTTCTGTTGGTTCACTCCTCAAATGACTGCCCTGGCCTGTGCTGCGACTGGAAGAGCCGGACTGGAAGAGGCGCAACTTGGACTATGCCCATATGGGGTGCCGGCACAGCAGGTGGAGGATTAACCAAGTGAGCCAGGCCCTGGCCCCAACTATGTGGTTTTAAAAGGTAATCTGCTTTAAATTCTCAAAGTCAATACTAAGAAAAATATGCAGCTTATCCTAATTGTTAACATTTATAAAATGTATAGTTCATTCAAATAAAAAATAACTTTTTTTCATAAATAATGCATACAAAGCACAAGAGCTTTTTAGTATATTTAGTGAAGCCAAGCATTTTGACATCAACAAAAACATCTTTTTATCTTAAACTAAATTTTCAAACAGCATGCCATTTAGTTCATACTGAACTAAATTTCCAAAACAATATGATTTTTAATGATTTGCATAATTTAATCTTGATAGGTACTTCAAGAAAAATATAGTTTTACTGTCATAGTTTTGATGAGAAGAAATAATAAAAATAATATAGATACCACTGGAGGATTAACAGGACAAATAATAGAGATATATTACAGGAGGGTAAATCCATTGAACGAAAAGGAATTCTTTTTTTTTTTTTACCACTTCTACTGTTTCATTCATAACATTGATACATATGGCCCACAGGAGAATTTCCATTCATAACAGTGAAAGAAAGTTTGTCTTATATTATAACAGTGGACATCTCTACAGTGTAATATTTCCCAATTCATCTCATGCCCCAGAAAATTCTGCTGTGCCTAACCCTGAATAGAACTCCCTGTAGTACATCTTGCTGCAACCTCAATCTTCTCCATGAATCAGTACATTTTGGCATCAAGATAATGGTAAGTTCATTCCCTGGTCATGTAGGATAGCTGAGTTCACCACCATATGAAGAAGATGATCTCTCAGTTCAATTTTTTTTTCAGTCAGTGCTGTTTTAATGTGACTTGGTTCTTCATCAACTCTGACTTCCATCTGCTAGAAGATGCTGAAGAAGATGGGAATCCAGGCTTGGGCATACAGAACATCACAGCTTTGTTTAATTTGGGTGCCATGGTGCCATTTTAGGTGACCCATTCCCAAAAGATAGCCCTGACCCCCAGATTAGATGTCATTGTCCTACCCATTGCTTCTTATTTTTTTGTTTTTTTTTGTTTTGTTTTTGCTTTTTATTTCATAAATGTGAATTTACAAAGTGCAACTTTTGTATTGTTGTGCCCCCCCCCAAAAAAAGGAATTGTTAACAGAAGTTCAATACTTTTACTAAGTTCAATAGGAGAAATGACTAAGAAGATGTTTGAAAAAACCCAAGCCCACAAAAGTGTATCAGAAGTCAATCTTGCACCGGCACACCGGGTTCTAGTCCTGGTCGGGGCACCGATCCTGTCCCAGTTGCCCCTCTTCCAGGCCAGCTCTCTGCTGTGGCCAGGGAGTGCAGTGGAGGATGGCCCAATTCCTTGGGCCCTGCACCCCATGGGAGACCAGGAAAAGCACCTGGCTCCTGCCATCGGGTCAGCACGGTGCGCCGGCCGCAGCGCGCCTACCGCGGCGGCCATTGGAGGGTGAACCAACGGCAAAAGGAAGACCTTTCTCTCTGTCTCTCTCTCTCTCACTGTCCACTCTGCCTGTAAAAAAAAAAAAAGAAGTCAATCTTAATAATGTTACAGATTTTGCTCCAATTACAAAATCAGGAAAGATGAAAGGTGTTTCTGATTTAGAATTATTTTCTAAGAACATTGGATTCATTTTCTGAAATGTGTTCTATCCATTTGCTTGATCAGAAAGCTCCAGCTTCAATGTTCATACTTATTTTCTAATGGAAAGCAAAGTAATTAAAGTCTGATAAAAATGGATGGTGATCTTCAAGTATAGGCCATTTGGACTTTGTAATGAAGTCATAGTTATGCCAGGTCGATCAGTCTGAGGTTCATTTCCTATCAAAAGGAAAAAGTAAAACAAGTCTGGTTTATTTCCCTTACCTTCTTAATAGTAACTAACAGATTTTACAAATCAAGCACCTCATAGTGTGACATGAAATCCTTTAAATCTGAAACAGTATCTTAAGTCTCAATTTTTGAAATAAAAAATCAGATAATCAATGAAGTTTTTAAGTAATAAACTGTGCTACCCACATTATTTAGGTGAAAACTGGCCCATGAATTTAGGCCGAGTTTTCGATAGAAGATATTTCTTCTTTGATTCATATACAATAAAACATTTTAATATTTAATAAGAATCTCTGTTTCTGTATATTGGATCAAAAGTGTGTTATGTTTTAAGTAACAACTTACAGACAATTAACTCATATTCTGCATATCCAAATGGTGGCTTCATATGGGAGCCTTTCATCCACGTACAGCATCAATACTTTAATAGAGCATGAATTTATTTTGCTTGAGGATTAAGTCTCATTCTCCATGGTTAATGCAGGATTGCTCATAGCAGCTTTGCCTCTTCCAGGGTCTATATTGTTTTCTGTCCAAGACTGAGAGTCAGTAAGAAGGTGGCTCTGGGATTCTCACAATGGCTTTGCAGGAATTTATGGTTTTCAGGATTTTAGCTGTTGAATTCAGTCCTGCAGGAGTAGATGGTTGTGCAGGATCCTGGTTAACAAGGCAAGCTTGGAAGGAGCAGCCATCAGACAGACGTGAAAAAGTGGGTGGCAACCAGTACTTCTTTGTTTTTTTTTTTTTGACAGGCAGAGTGGATAGTGAGAGAGAGAGAGAGACAGAGAGAAAGGTCTTCCTTTGCCATTGGTTCACCCTCCAGTGGCCACTGAGGCCTGCGTGCTGCGGCTGGCACACCACGCTGATCCAAAACCAGGAGCCAGGTGCTTCTGGTCTCCCAGGGGGTGCAGGGCCCAAGCACTTGGGCCATCCTCCACTGCACTCCCTGGCCACAACAGAGTGCTGGCCAGGAAGAGGGGCAACTGCGACAGAATCCAGTGCCCTGAACGGGACTAGAACCCCATGTGCTGGCGCCGCAAGGTGGAGGATTAGCCTAGTGAGCCGCAGCACCGGCTGCAACCAGTACTTCTTCTCATCACCAAAAACTTGTCTCATTATTTTTACTGAGACCTAAGCTGAATCCATTCTTAATGGTTCCACGTCGAAATACTGGACTCCTGAATGCCTCTAATGTAGATTTATTTTTTGCTGACTAGCCAACAATGATAGCCAAATAGAGAAGATAAGCTGACAGAAAACTAGCTTCAGCAAAGATTAGAAACATCATATGGAACTTGGCTTGGGTATCTGGTAGACCACTTGTCCAAAACTTGACAACATACTGTAAGTCTGTAGCAGTGATAAAAAGGCAGTACAGCAGAGAATAAGCCAGGAAAAGAAGGAAGAATTTACAATCTGAAATCCAACACAATTGTTCACCCATGGGCAATGATGATCCATCTTCAAAATACATTTACCACAGATGGAACAGAGATGGTAGTGATCTGGTTTTATAAGTTGGCATCTATCACAACAGCAGATTGCTCTAGTCATGGTCCTGGTATAAATGAGAAGATCCCTAGCTGCTCACCTAACAACTTCCTGATGGGCTCTCTCTCCAACAATTCTTTCTCTGCATAAGAGAGATGGCATTCTTTGGAAGGATCCATTGGTATTGTAAAGATAGTTTTCCAGTACGACCTGACAAACAATCGCGAAAAGTAGGTGATAAGCCAACTAGCCCACAACTTGTTCGCCAATGTTTTCCATGGGAACTAGTCAGAGATGGATGGTGGTGGCGTAGTAGGACCAGCCCTGGAGGAGGCTGATGCACACCACCGGGATCCAGGACGGCACCCGCCACAACACACGCCGGTACCGCCGCCTGATGCTGCATAGGCCCGAGGGTGCCATCTTCCAGCGACATCCACCTGCCCAGCTCCGGCCTCTGGGCGGGATGGCCGTGCCAGGGGCTCCCGGCAGGACTGGCCTGGGGGCGGGGGCTGGTTGTGCTGTGGCTACTGCCACCGCCACTGTGAACGCCCAGCTCCTCAGCCCAGCGGAGGCGGCAGCCATGGGAGGAGGAGGCAGAGGAGGCAGCTCTACATGTAGATTTAAAAATGTATTTTCTATCGACTGTTTTGCTGAAGACATGGACACATAATCTCTGTTTATAGAAAGCCAAATCCAAGAGAGAATAAAATATTCAGTCTTAAAATGGGGAGAAAATAAAAGATGAAAAGTGACAATGATGCATGAATTAAATAAGTCACAGAGAAACTGCTGACATTTTTCAATTGTAGGCCCAAGTGGAAAGGTTTAAAAAGGAAAAAAACAAGAAGCAGAAACAATATTGAAGAAGAAAATCATTGAAAATTTTCCAAAACTTTAAAAAGTCAACAATCACCAAATTATAGATGCATTAAATGCTGCAAACCATTTTCAAGGTAAACCATAGTTAGCCTTAGTTTCACTTTTTGAAACTAAAGACAAACAGAAGACAACAAAATATATAATCTCCAAAGAATCTAAAGTGAGAGAATAGCTAACTTATCTGTGTCTGGTTTCGCTGTATTAGTTGAGGAATCTGAATTTTGTACTGCTGTCAGAAAAATCAGTATCCATTAATACCTATAGACATCATATGTGAAAGTGTATATATACATGCAATTTCAAATAAAAATTGAAATGGATCATAGCTGGAACATTTTTACTCAAGCAAATATTGAAGCAAACATTCTGACTGGAGAAAAATAGTCTCAGAAGAACAATGGTGAAGAAATTAATAAATCTTGACTTGAAACTTTTCTATTATCATTGTGTGTATTCCATATTTTTTTTTGTATTCTATAGTTTCTTTTTTTTTGACAGGCAGAATGGACAGTGAGAGAGAGAGATACAGAGAGAAAGGTTTTCCTTTTGCCATTGGTTCACTCTCCAATGGCTGCCATGGCCGGCACATCACGCTGATCTGAAACCAGGAGCCAGGAGCTTCTCCTGGTCTCCAATGCGGGTGCAAGGCCCAAGGACTTGGGCCATCCTCCACTGCACTCCTGGGCCACAGAGGAGAGCTGGCCTGGAAGAGGGGCAACCGGGACAGAATCTGGTGCCCTGACCAGGACTAGAACCTAGTGTGCTGGCACCCCAAGGCAGAGGATTAGCCAATTGAGCCATGGTGCCATCCTATAGTTTCTATCCCTTATACTAAAGAAAAGGTAAGGAACAGAGATGTTAAAATGAGGTAAAAATGCTGAATTTAACTGAGCAAGCCTGAGAATCTAAAAGCATTGTCCTGGTGCCTTACTAATCAGTAAAAGTGATAACTAGACAGAAACCTTAGAATTTTTTCCTTAACTCATCTTAGTGTGAGATTACCACAGTAATTACAGGATTATGCTTTGCCCATAGTAAAAAATGGTCTCAAAAATTAAAAAGTGGTTTTTGTTACAGAGAACATAACTAGGCAGTCTATTCATATCAATCGTCTCCAGGGGAGGAGGAGTGGGAGCAGGCCTGAGTGGAGGAAGATGCTCCCACAGAGTAGGGAAGGATTGCATTTCAAACACAAGCAATTATGCAAACCCACTCCCACCATGCCTAGAAAAAGAGAAAGGGACACTGAAGGGGAGAGCAGGGGACCTGCTGGAGGACTCCCTAAATGTTCCGAATAGGCAGAAGACCTCAAAGTGGAAAAGGCCGCAGCCACCATACAGGGGAGTGGCCTGTCCCCACAGAGGTGAAGAAAAGTACCTGCTCCAACACAGGCCCCTGGTATGCCTCAGGCTCCAGACTCCAGCCTGGGATGCCTCAGGAGGAAGAGATGGAGGAGGAAGAGGCTTCCAAGGAAAAGACTGAGCCCCTCAGCATCAGAGATCATAGGAGACTGTAGCCACCAATATTTCAAGAGGGGCCTCCTCCACATTCCTGCCACTGACGGGGTGTTCCTGGGGACTTTGGCCATAGCCTGCAAACTGGGAACCTGCTCTCCCCCTCCACTCATTTTCCTCACTACAAGTCCAGCCCCTGAAGATTGATCTGGACTAGGTAATCCATCTGGCCCTTGCTTGCAGGTCCCCACACACTTAAGATCAGTCAGGGCCATGTTTAAACTCTGAATGAGATTACTCCTCAGCGTGGCATCTTAATTAGAGCTGTTTCCCAGGGCTTCTCCTGGGGCACCGGCCAGCTCCTTCCACCTCATGACATCCCTCTCCCTTCCCCCAGGCATTCTGGGGCACTGGGTTTCTGTCTGGGGTAGGGAGTAAAAGGGACAGAGCATAAACAATAGGGTGGCTGCTGGGGCCTGGGAGGAGCAATCCTCAAATGGGGGTGGGTGTGTTTTGTTGAGTTCCTGTTTCCTCCCACACCTATTTTACCAGTGGCCTAAATTCAGGTAAAATAGGAGAGCTTGTGGGGGATGGGTGCCCTTCCATAAATCTTTGATGACTGATAACATCCATTCCTCCTTTTGCTGACCCCAGGACTTCTGGGAGTTGTAATTTATATGGGAGTTGTAATTAATTTTGGCAGATTTGGGATTTCCAAGTTGTTTGGGCCAAGGAACTAAGATGTGAAGAGTTGGCTTCACCCATTTGGGGGATGTTGAGCATCTGTCTCCCTTTGGATCTCAGGGGTCAGAGATGAGATTCCCTGGGAGTCTTCTAGCTGATTTTCCCTCCCCATAGTGCTCAAGACCAGCCTATAGTCATATGTATCACCCAGAAAAAGGAAAAGACACTATTTTAGGAAATGTTTTTAATAAAAGGTTCTTAATAAAAGGAAAGGTTAGGAAAGTTGTCTTATGAAATAAAGAAGCACTCCTGTCCCTTTGTGTGTTCTATGCTCTGCTATTCCCTCCTCCCCCATTGCTCTCATTGTTGGGGCGCATTTAGGGGCTTCCCTTCTGTTTGGGACTTATGACTTTGTATTTTGTAGTCAAGTCTCCTGTCTTCCAGTGTCACTTCCCATCCACACAGTCTACTTATTTCCCTTATAGTTATGATATACTTATTTCCTTTATAAATATGATCTATAAGCCATTGAGAGAGCAGACAGAAATGAATATCTGCTCCCAGTCTCTTCCTAGTGGTCGCCCTCTGCCTTTCTTTCATCTCTTTCTCCCTTGCTCCTCTCATTTGGACTTTCATGAAAAATGCTTACTATAGTTTTGAAAGTTTACATATGAGAAACATAGATTTTTTTTCAGCTTTAGGAAAATAAAGTGTTAATTACTAAAAAGTAAGCAAATAAAAATTCTTCTAGTGGCAAGTACTTGGGTGAGAAGCATGTAGTTAACATGTTGATATCTTCTGACTCTCTTTCATCTCAAATATTACTATTTAAGAATATTGATTCTGAAAACATAGATACAATCAAAAGAGAGAAAAAGTTTTTCAAACAATAATTGCAAAACTTGTATGTAGCCAAGGTACCTATTGGGCAGGAATCAAAAATACATATGGTGATTTTCAAGCAATGACACCCTAGAATGTGTCAAGTATCACAAGAGTAATGCACTCCAGCCTTAAACAATAATAAAAAAGAAAGAACAAGAAAAATTTGATTATCAATACTAGATGTTACCTACAGGAAGCCAGAGCTTTCGTTATTTCAATTTTATTGCTCAAAAAGTAGATATTTTCTCACATGTCTAGCTAATCTAAAATGATGGGAAAGATAACAGAATATTCAGAAACATTCTTGGTATTTGGTAACTAAATTCATTGTTCCATTAAAGAAGCATTATTCTGACAAGAACATTCTTTTGAGAATAAGTAGTAAGTTCTATTTACCAAAATAAACCCTATCCCAGGTGATGGATACCTGGCACTAAATACATTTCTCCAGATGGTGTCTATTGATTCACTAATTCTGAAGGACCTGAAAGCACTGCAATATAGACTTTAAATTTTATTAAACCAGTTCTCTCCCCAAATGATTGACTTGGCCAGTGCTAGGCCAGGCTGAAGCCAGGAGCCAGGAGCTTCATCTGGGTCTTTCACCTGGATACAGGGGCCTAAGGACTTGGGCTATCTTCTGTTGTTTTCCTAAGCACATTAGTAGGGAGCTGGATTGGTACTGGAGCAGCCTGGACTAGAATTGGTGCTCATATGGGATTCTGGCACTGTTGGCAATAGCTTAACTCATTTTGCCACAATGGCAGCCCCAGCATATATGATTTTTTCCAATGCATATAAAAATATCTTTTCATTATATTTAACTGCAAACTAAACCTGTGTACAGAAAATGTTTTTATCAATCTGTTGGTATATTTTGGTGGGTTATAGTAAATGTGACTTTAGCAGATAAATATATTAATTCTTACCCATGACCTATATCATTCTCTGAATCTATGTCAAGTATTATTGAATAAGAAAACAAGTATGTATTGATGACAAGTATAAAACATTTAGTGTTTTGCATTCAATGTACTTGTAGTAGATGTTCAATAGTCCATAATTTGTATCTTTTTTTCCTTTTGTCAATTCAAATTAACCTTTTGTTAATGATATAGGAGATAGAGGGTATTTGTAAAATCTAAATGACCTTTATGAAACATTTATTTATCCACTAAAGATATTTTCTTAATTGGATACTTGAAGGTTAATAGAAAATAAAACAAAGAATATAGAATATATCCCTTCTTGGTTTTAAAGACCAACATCCCAAGTGCTGCCATCTAATGAAAAATATTTTTTCAAAAGGAAATGAAGAAAATGCATTTAAAATCAAGGAATGTAAGAAAATAAAATTTAAAGTTTTTGAATGTTAATACAAACTGTTTTTTGTAGCAGAATTTGCACACTGATCAAATGTTTTTGAGTAATTTATTATAATAAATATAGGTCATTATACTAATACATTTGGGAGTAATAATAAATATGAGGAAGTCTTTAAAATAAGAAACTTCTAATTTAATAGTGAAATATGATGTTTCACAACTCTCCATTGCAGGGAAGTATGCTGGTAAGTGCCAAGTGGAAATATAATTTCAGAATCACAGAAAAGAAGGCTGAAGGCTCCTAAGCTACTTCTGTTATTAAGAGAAGACTTCAGGAAGTCTTTTCAAGGGTGATGAATGAGGGCACAGAGGACAAACACTAAGGAACAATTCCTGCCATCTTGCCTTACTACCAAGGACTAATAAGACATGAGAATCATTTTCAAATAAAAATCTGCAGACAATAAAAATTCAATTTCCTTGATTATGTTACTGTGTATATTATAGATAAAATGATCACTTTGAATTTTACTACAGGGGAACATGAGCACCTAAGTCCATCATAGATGCTAAAGTGCTTATTTTGCAATTCAGACTTTTATATATAGCTTTAGTGTTTTAAAATCTGGTATATCTGTTCTCCATGAATAAGGAAGAAAAGACTGTATTTTTTAAGATTTATTTATTTATTTGAAAGTCGAAGTTACACACAGAGAAAAGGAGAGATGGAGAAAGAGAAAGAAAAGCCTTCCATCCATTGGTTCACTCCCCAATTGGCCACAACAGTTGGAATTGCACCAATCCAAAGCCAGGAGCCAGGAGCTAGCTTCTTCTGGGTCTCCCACATGGGTGCAGAGGCCTAAGGACTTTCACCATCTTCAACTGGTTTCCCAGGCCATAAGAGAGCTGGATCAGAAGTGGAGCAACCAGGACTTGTAACAGGGCCCATATGGGATGCCAGCACTGGAGGTGGTAGTTTTTACCTGCTATGTCACAGAGCCAGCCCTGACTGTATTTGTTAAGTGACCAAACCTATGACACACCTCTTTGTATGCTTTAACTGTGCATATGAATTGTCATCATCATAGTAAATTTATCAGCTATGTGTATTCTGTCTTATTTGAATATTTCAACTCTATATCTCCAGAGAATTTCAACTTGATAAAAATTCACAAATTTTTCTTCCATTAAAATATTTAAGCTGTGGATTTATTTTTCTTGCCTAATGGTTCTGCTGACAACTTCCAGGACTATATTGAACAGCAATGGTGAAAGTGGGCAGGCATCTTTATCTAGTTGCAGATCTCAGTGCAAATGCTTCTAACTTTCGTCCATTGAATATGATACTGGTTGTGTGTTTGTTATGTATTGTCTTAATTGAACTGAGGAATGTTTCTTATACACCCAATTTGCTTAATATTTATATCATGAAAGGATGTTGTATTTATCAAATGCTTTCTCTGCATCTTGTGAGATAATAATATGGCTTTTACACTTCAATTTGTTGATATGCTGTGTCACATTTACTAATTTGCTTATGTTGCACCATCCCTACATACCAGGGATAACTCCCATATGGTCCTGGTGAATGATCTTTCTGATGTGTTGTAGGATTCGATTAGCTAGTATTTTGTTGAGAGTTTTTGTGTCTATGTTCATAAGGGACATCGGTCTATAGTTTTCTTTCTATATTTTTTCAGTTATGGAATTAAGGTGATACTGGCCTCATAGAAGGAGTTTGGGAGGAAATAACCCTTTTCAATTATTTTAAATACTTGGAGAATAATTAGAATTTGTTCTTCTTTAAAGGACTGGTGGGCCAGCGCCACGGCTCACTAGGCTAATCCTCCACCTGTGGTGCTGGCACCACGGGTTCTAGTCCTGCTTGGGGTGCTGGTCCTGTCCCGGTTGCCCCTCTTCCAGTCCAGCTCTCTGCTGTGGTCCGGGAGTGCAGTGGAGGATGGCCCAGGTCCTTGGGCCCTGAACCCACATGGGAGACCAGGAGGAAGCACCTGGCTCCTGGCTTTGGATCAGCGCAGCGTGCCAGCCACAATGCACCAGCCATAGTGACCACTTGGTGGGTAAACCAATGGAAAAAGGAAGATCTTTCTCTCTGTCTCTCTCTCTCTCTCACTGTCTAACTCTGCCTGTCAATAAAATAAATAAATAAAAATTTTAAAAAAAGGACTGGTGGAGTTCAGCAGCGAAGCCATCTAGTCCTGGGCTTTTCTTTGCTGTGAGGATCCTTATTACTGATTTCATTGCTATCTTGATTATTGGTCTGTTTAGGTTTTTTGTCTTCATGAATACAATATGGTAGACTCTATGTGTCCTGAAATACATCCATTTCTTCTAGATTTTTCAGTTTGTTGGATAAATGGATTTAATAATTATGAATATGTGGTTTTGAGTTCAATTTCTCAATTCAATAAAATATAATGTAGCTTGTTTTCCTTCCTCCCTTCTCATCAGTTCATATATGTGGGTTCCCTGTAACTTTCACTATCAACTGTGTCAGTGAGACCACATGTCTCAGTTGCCTTGGTTCAGTCCATTTTACACCACTCTGGTGTCCTGCACTGCTTCAAATTTTCTGAATTTATCATTTTTAACAAAAATTTACTTAATAATTCCATTAATGGACGTCAAGTCAGGTTAGGACAACCTTCACATTGCATTTCCAGATTCTGCCATACTATCTTGTTGTGGTATATGAGGCTTTTTTTCTGTTAATAGGCATTTCACTTTAACAAATTGTTCAGTCTGCAAGACACTTAGAACAATCTTCCCTCCTTATTGGATCTTTTCTAAATGTAACTTACTATCTCCATTACAAGGACAGCATGTGCAGCACCAGCTCATAGAATGAAATGTTCCTCTAAAGAAGTATCTAGGCAGAACAAGCACCTTCTTGTTTTGAATAGTGATGGTGAGGGAAGGAATTACCCGTTTATCCTGATGTCCCTTGGTCTACCAGCTCATTGCCTCCTGTGACAAGCCTGAGGTTGGGTTGGGTTAGTGGGAAACTTAACACTCTTGTCTATGTACACAAGAATTATGTGTATATGGCCTAATAGCTGCTAAGCTATTGCTTTTCTTCTTCTTTTTAACTATCTTTGAACCACTACTTGTTAATATCGTCCAACATAATTACTGGTATTTAGCCACTGTTGATGTATGTGAGTTTCCCAGGAGACCTTCTGATTCCTGTTTTTTCCCCTTTACAACACTGACTTGGGACACAAAATCCTAAGGCACTGCCACATTACTGCTCAGTTTCTCCCATGGGTATATGGTCATCCCTCAGTTTCCTAGATCATTTTCAGGATAACCACAGCTTGTCTCAGATAGGAAGTTTCAAAGCTCTCCCAGTCACCTAAATAATTGTAGTTCACCTTGCAGCAGGTTTTACAATTACCAAGAACTTACTGAAGATTTCAGGACAAATAGGAACATAACACAGTCACACACCTGCACATCCACAAGGTAAACCAACATAAAGATGTGTTGGATTCTTGCATCAAGTTAGAAGACACCTCCATCTTATATTGTAATGATTCCTTCACACTACACCAAGAAAACACACCAGGCTTGGGAAACCTGAATAATTTCACCATAGACATTATATCCCGCCACAGATCATATCAAGGGGAAATCTGCTCCCACCTTACAGGGAGAGAAACAACTGTATACACACTCAGCATATATTGGGCACCACTAAGGGCACAACCAAAATCACTTTCTGCAGCAGCCAGGAGAAATCAGGGCCACCCACCTCAGTGTGAATGTCCCCAACTCAGAAGGAGACAAAGAGAGCAGGTCCCACTCACCTGGACCCTGAATTATTCCACTTGTGCTGAATGAGCCTCCTAACCAGAAAAACAAACTCCAAGTCAATAGTGAGTTATCTAAAAATCAGTGGCCTCTAAGGAGGGGTGCTGGACAACAGTGACTTCATAGAACCAGCTCTGTCACAGTGGTACACTCTATGTACAGGAGGGCCAGGGCCAGCCTCCTCAACCCACTGAATAATAAAAATTTCCAGAGGTGGGCTTCTTGAGGCCTCCCCAGGGCACAGGTGAAGATCTGGGGCAGGTATTCCATGTGACCAGGTATGCACTGCTCTCTGTCTAGACAAGGCCCTGCTGCACAAGACCCCATGTTTCTGCAGGTCTCTACTTTCTACCCATCCTTTCCTCCAATGCACTTACATTTTACAACAATGTTTAAAGCCTTTTTATTTTTAATTAACATAGTTACTCACCTGAAGGAGAGAATATTGCAAAGGGACAAAATCAGATAAATGTATTATTTTATATTTTTTCTATGTCAAAATCCTATGGCTTTTGTTTCTATGTGAAATTTCTGTAAGTGTTTTATAGTCTTTGCATTTCCAAATGTTTTAATTATTTGAGAGAGAGAGAATGAATTTCTCACTCCAAATTCCCACAACAGTTAGGATTAAACCAGAGCAAAGCCAGGAGCCAAGAACTCCATCCCAGTTTCCCAGGGAGGTGGTAGGAAGCTAAACATACATGCTATCACCTTCTGCTTCCTTGGGACATTAGAGGGAAGCTGGATCAGAAGGCCACAATTACTGGGACTTACACCAGGCCCTCTGATATGGGATTTCAGTCTCTGCTGTGGAGGCTTAAACAGCTACTTCAAAACAACCACCCTTGAAACATATTTTCAAACCCCTTATAGATCAACGACATTTTCAGGCACAGTGATGATTTGGGAAAGATAGAAAAATGAAGACAAAACATGATGAAAATTGTTACTTTATATCACATGAAAAATTTGAAATTATTCCTTTCAGGGTACAGTGGGGAACTGCTTTGGGAACTCTGCAGCCCATATCAGAGTGCCCGGCTTTGAGTCACGGTTCTGCACCTCAGTCCAGCTTTCTGCTAATGCACAACATGGGAAGCAGCAGATGACTCTGGCACTTGTGTCCCTGCCAACTCAGAGACCCAGATCAATTCCCTGACTCTTGGCTCTGTCCTGGCCCATCATTGGCAGTGATCCAGTGAATGCAAGATTCTTGCTTCTCAAATGAAAAATGAATATGTGAATAAAAAACTCTATGGAAACTGCCCTTTTAAAAAGATTCATTTATTTATTTAGAAGTCAGTTACAGGGAGAGAAGGAGAGAGAGGAAGACACAGAGAGAAGCATCTTCCATGTGCTGGTCACTACCCAGTTGGCCACAACTGCCAGTGCTGTGCAAGGCCAAAATCAGGAGCCAGGAGCTTCTTTACATTCTCATGTGGGTAGCGGGGATCAAGTTACTTAGGCTATATCCTGCTGATTTTCCCAGGCCACTGGCAGGAAGGTGGATCAGAAGTGGATCAGCTGGCTCACTAACTGGCACCCATGTGGGATGCTGGCATTGTAGGAATTGGCCCCTGGAAAGTATCTTTTTAATATCAAGAGAAAACATGGTTATATTGTATTGAAGGTGGTAGGTAATATGACAAATAGAAAGTTATGTAACAGTGAAAAATGAGACAAAATTATATAAGTTTTAGATACTATGCTGATATACTTGAAATTCTAAAAGAACTATAAACAAATAGCACAAAAAGACAATTTTGCTGGCTGAATATAAATATTTTTCAAACACTACTCTTCATAAGTAGAAACAATAATGAGAAACTATGATGGAAAGAAAGATATAAATGCTTAGAATAAAATGAAGCAGCAGCAGAAAATCTATGTAAGCAAAAGGTAAAATATTAATGCCAGACAAAATTTAAAAAAAAGGGAAACGGAAAAGTTTGAAGGAAGAGAGGAACAGAAGGATAGAGCCACTGTGTGTGTGTGGGGGGGGGGCATAGAAGGGTGTTGACAGTAAGGAACTGGTTTGTGTGACCGTGTAGGGCTGAAAGGTGAAAATAGGCCACAGCATCTGCCAGGTGGGAAATCATTGAAAGCAAAGGGTACAGAGCTGCTCTGAAGGAGTTGGCTCGTAATGCTGGAATTGCTTCTGATGATTTTAAAGCAAAATGGAGATGATTAGGACACTGAGGGACATTTAGTGAATTAATCTTTCCTGCTTTTTGCATGCTCAATCACTCATGAGAAGAGGGTGATTGTCATCTGTGGTGTGTATTTTCTATAAGGTGATTTTAAAGTTCATGGGGAAAATTAGCATGAAGAATTTCTAAAAATAAAACACAATGAGAGGTGACAATTCTTTCTAGATTTAGACAATAATTTGAAGACATAGACATTTAAACAGAAAGCTACTACCGAATTATCAAATAGAAAAGTCAAGGAAGAATATAGACAACAAATCCAAGTAAATAAATATAAATATATCTTAATGGAAGCAGGTCTAATTTTACCCACAAGAAAATAAACATATGTAAAAGAAAACTGAGATTGTCATTTTAGCTAGTGTTTATATTGCTTGTTGGATATTATAATTAATAATCATTTACTTGTTGGATATTATAATTAATTACTGGCAAATTATGTCTTTTAATATAGACTGGATTAAAATTATGTATTTGCAAGAATTGATGAAGGGGGCAGGGTGGGTAGGAGGGGTTGGGAGAGGATGGGAGAGGGTTGAGGGAGCAGGGGAGTAAGGGGAAGTGTGGTTGTCTTTTTGGAACTGTACCTATGGAATGGGTAAGATCTGCTCCCATTATATTAATAAAAATTAAAACAAAAATTCATATTCACATTATAAACATATTGATATATGTTTCATGAAAATAAAAGCAGTACCTTCTTACTATAGAATATTTGGATAATAGAAACAATAGAAGGATGAAAAAGGAGAAAAAAGTAAACCGGGATACCAAATACCACAGCATGACATATTAGTAATGATACAGGAATCAGAAACTTTTAGATATTGTGGAGAATATAAATTATTGAGGTCCACCATGAAGGCCCTCTCTGACACAACTGTCTCCCCTAGAAATGCAGTTTGTATCTGTCTAACCCAAGTGTACTGCAGTTTCTGAGATCTATATCAAAGTGATTACCTGCAATGTCCTAATTTTATTAGGGCGTCATTCAATAAATACAGAACATCCAAGCTGCTTCATTACTCATGTGGCCACGAGGCCTATGCTGGAATTTAAGATGGCAGCAGGGGTGGTGGCATGTGCAGTGGGATGTCAGTCAGTGGCTGGGGTGGGTTGCAAGGGCTGTGGCAGGAAGTTAGATGCTGGCAGAGGCATCTCTTAAAATCCAGAGATAGGCCAGTGCCTTGGCGTAGTGAGTAAAGCCACTGCCTGCAGTGCCTGCATCCCATATGGGTGCCGGTTGGAGTCCTGGTTGCTCCACTTCTGATCCAGCTCCCTGCAAATGGCCTAGGAAAGCCAAAGATAGTGGCCTAGATGCTTGGACTCCTGCACCCATATGGGAGACATGGAAAAAGCTCCTGGCTCCGGGCTTCAGATACTCCCAGCTCCAAGCATTGAGTTCATTTGGGGAGTGAAGCAATGGATAGAAGATGTTCTCTCTCTCTCTCTCTCTCTCTCTCTCTCTCTCTCTCTCAACATTGCCTTTCAAATAAGTAAAGTTATCTTAAAAAAAGAAGCCAAAGAGAGATTCTCACTGGGAGAACACATACAAGTCCACATACTTCATGCAGAGATCTGACCTTCTCGATTGATACTGCTTTTATTGGCTCCATAATCACCATGCGGCTCTGATGGCTGTGAGCAGTCACCTAACACACTGCTACCATTTCTTGTGCCTGCACCAGTGATCACTGTTTGCCAAGGCTGGAGATATGCTTTCAGCAACATATCGGTTTATTGCCAACAGGACCCCAAATACAGACATCAGTATTGTGGTCAGGTGGACAAGATGGGCTCCAAATCCCTGAACTTCCTGGATTTGAAAAACCCATTTTTCTGATACACAGGCATAGAGACCTTACACTACTGGTTCCCATTATGAACCCCATCTGAGGCCATATGGAACTTGGACAGCACCTGCAACCTCAGCAATGGGATGGCCATTCCTGTGATGTGTGCTTTACCCACTCCCTGACTGGTGCCACTGGTGGCAGCTCCATTCATAGGCCACAAGGACCTGATTCTTTTTGCCAATGCAGGGATTGCCAGTGACACTGCCTCTTGGACAGGCTGAATAAGGAGCACAGTGATTGTTCTAGTCTCCTTAAACAGTGGTGGTGGTGGGTTCAGTACCCACTATGCAATCACTAACTAATTTACTATGAGCAGTCCTGCCATCTACATGGTCAACTCATGTCCATCATGACTGACACAATGCACTATGGAGGCAAGTGCCTCTGTCCTCAACAGACTGACAGCCCTGTAAACCAGATGAAGGCCCTGACCTGCCTGCTGCACAACAGCTGTCCATGTTTAACTGGAGGAGCCCAGACATCCAGCCTTGTCTCTGCTTTGGGAACTTGGAACTCTTTATACCATATTGCTGTTGCTGCCCATGTTCTGGAACTCAGCACATGCCACTGTCATCCTTTACATAAAATCACATCAGGAGATTCCCTCATCACCAATCTTCCACCCTGCTCTCTACTACCTGATGCTCATCTGACAGCTGCTGTCACAGTCCTTTTGGGTCTGACAGCTGCAACTAGGTGGGCTGGGAGGAGAGGGAACAGGTATTAACCATCCCAGCTGGCCGGACACCCCCTTTCCACCATGAGGCTTTGCTCACCATGGGTGTGGCAAGCTGCTTTTTAGTAAATTATTTTTTTTGACATGAAACAGTGTCAAGTGCCATAACCTCTAAGAGACCCAGCCAGCAACCCTCTCTCTTCTCAGACTCAGATGCTCAGTGGTGAGGAGCAGTCTTGTTGAGTATTCAGGGAATGTTGGGGCAAAGCCCTGAGGGAACTCCCTCTCCCAGAATTTCCTCACATTTATGTGTATGACCCACCCTAGCTGTCTGAAGGCTTCCATCAGACCCTGCCTCTTGCTGCCCATTCTGTCTTGGAGTCCCTGCAGGTCCCTCTCCCACCCCACAACAAGAGCTGGTACAGGTGGCCAGCAGGGAAGGACGCCATGGACCACATAGGGTAGACACAGAAACATGAACTTTTGTCATACAATGTGTTCCATGCTGTTTCCTCACAGCTAATGTTAGACCTGTGTTTCCCTCCATATCCACGGTTACTACAATCCCTACTGCCATGATGCCATTTTTCTTCCTGCCAATCTGGGAAGGGACCAGGCAGGGACCTCTCCCTCACAGTAAGGAAAAATAGAAAGATAAAATCAGCAAAAGAGGAAATGTATGTTTCAAACAATAAGTATGATATATAAAATGTAACAGCATGTGTTTTTACAAAGTTACAAAAGCACTTTTATAGTATTATATGCAAGATTTATCAGTTGGACACCATAACAAAATTCAGACCAGTAACTTTATTCTTCTTTTGTTGGTTCTGAAAAAGGCAATAAATTACAGATTGAATGGGTGGAATATCTCTGAAAGAGGGAGACTGAAGTGATGTCATGCATTGCCTTTAAAGCTGAACACTTATATAATTGAACAGCAAGGCAGATATTTTTCACTACATTAACATCTTACAAAAATAAGTAAAAATGATTCCATCATTAGAATATTAAATAGAGCATCTTATCAACCCCATCACACTATATTCCTTTGTCAGCCTGCCAAATTCACCACCTCTGTATATGGGAAAATTATTTTTGCCTAGAACTATGCACATTATAGGGTAATGGTTTTTATTTTCAATATCTGTTTGATCTTTTTGCTTTGTTTCAGTTTGTCTGTTTTCAAAAACATTTGTTTTCCTTCACAATCAGATTTTTAGCCCTATGACTTTATGTTAAATTCCCCTGTAATATCTTCAAATGTGTTAATAGTTGATATTTATTTTTAATTCATTTTTCTTTTTTCATTTTGAATACAGCACACAGGGTTAACAATGATGATGATTGTATTATATTTGTTTCTTGTGTATCAACATGACTTACATGGTGTCAACACATCTTATTTAACTATTTTGGTAGTTCACAGTATATGAACAAAAATATCTGTTGTGGTATATTCTCTTGAAAAAATAAGGTGAAAATGGAAGTCATTGAGATAATTTCCTTGGAATTCTCATTATAATGGAGGAAGCTTTTGCTACAAAATCATTTTCCTATTCTTTCCTGAAACACAGAGTATTCGGCATACAGAGCTATTGTGTAGCCATGAGCTAACAATACAGGGAATATAAGTCACATTGTCAGTATCTTGTCACTTTTGCACTCTCAGATTACCAGATTACCATATTAGCCCCATATCAAGTAATTTAGGGAGCTTATGACATATGAAAATACAAATGATTTAGATAAGCCCATGGGTTCAGTTTTCCATTATACGCAGTCAGGTTTATTATTAACTGAATAGAAGCAATATGTCTTTTTATTTTATTAGTAAGTAAAATTGTCATCAATGAACCCCCTTATCATCTACCCAGGTTATCCTTTATGGTACCTTTGTCTCCCACAAATGAGGCATGAAGTCCCTCTGATATTAAGGAAAAGGCTTCCCAGTGTCAGTACTCTCTTAGCTTCAACAAAATCCTAACATTACTTCAGGAGTATAACTTTGAGAAAGATTTATCAAGTAATATAGACATCGTATAGACTATAGTAATACTATTTTTTAGAGTCTAAAATGATTTTTGCTATTCCTATCTGTTCTATTAAAAGATACTATTAATTATGATTAATCTAAGTAAAAATAGCAGTTACGTTTACTTGTTCATGAATTCACTTTTGTGATTTTCTTTTTTCCAACAAATATATGTCTTGGTGCATAGTGACACTTTCCTGTTAATTGTGCATGTATAATTCCTGCTAGTAATGCCTGGGTCACTTTGTTCTTTATTACTTATTTTTATCTGAAAAATAATTGTTATCTTAAGGTGAGTGTTATAGCACAGTAGGTTAAGCTGACACTTGGAATGCACACATCAATCCACATTCCTGATAATTTATTGTGAGAAGCGGATATTGGCCCAAGTACATGGGTTGCTGCAATCTACATAGGAGACCTGGATGAAGTTGCTTCTTCTTGGCTTTGGCCTGGCTCAGCTCCAGCTCCAGCTCTTGAAGGAATTTGAGGAATGAAACTGAAAAGTTCTCTCTCTCTCTCTCTCTCTCTCTCTCTCTCTCTCTCTCTCTCTCTCTCCCCCCTCCCTCCCTTCTTCCCTCTCCTCCTCTCTCTCCTTCTGTATCTTTCTGTTTCTCCATTTCTAACATTCTATCCTTCCCAAAACAAATAGCTTTATAATAGAATATCTAATGTGCCCATAGAATCAAAGCTGGAAGCCTTGTTTGAAATGATTTGTTTACCTTTGTATGGAGTAAAATTGCTGTAATTTTCCCAGTACATTTCTGTATTTATTTAAAAGCCTGAGTGCATTTATCAATATAATTAAAATAAAACAGGAATTCAGGCACAACCTATGTGATCTTTACCATAAATGAGTCAAAGAAATGTTGATGGTGGCTTAAGTACTGAGAGTTCGCTGGATTTTATGAGCTAAAAAGGGTGTATATCATCAAGAATTATGCATACTGATGTTAAGCTCAATGAAAAGAGCTTATCTGAAATTTTGCCATTTGAGAAATTATTGTCTTTTACTTTATGCCCACAATCCAGATAGATACAGTTGAGAAAAAGAATTCCCAAGGGTAGAAAACATTTTTGGATTAGTAACTGAAAATGAAATATGTCAGGTAGAGAGAACACTGGGGTCATACAAAACTGGAGTTAGAAGACACTATTTTTTACTGGGGTGTGTTACTTTGAGGTACTAGGCATTGTAGTGAGATTTCTTCACCCTCACACATTTGGCTTTAAACTATGGTCTCCAATATTATTGTACCTTTTATTTCAATGTGTGTGAGTGTGTGTGTGTGTGTGTGTATTTGGGATGGGAAATGATAATGAGGGCTAATCAGTCTAGTGATGGTTCTCTGGGATATCCAGAGTTGATACTGAAGTCAATGAAATAAGTGGGGTCAAAATCAAAGAAGAGGTTGAGATAAGTTAATGAACAGATGCTTTACATGAATCACAGCAATTCTATGTCTAGTTAGAAAGCTAGCAATAATCAGGGTTAGGTACAGAGAAGTCATGTACAAGGATATGCATAACAGTGTTTTTATGATATCAAAAAACCATGGAAATAGCTCAAATGTCACCATTATTAGAGTGAACAAACTAATCAGTGCATATTCATGTAGTAAAGACTATGCACAGCGAAAGTGGATCAACAAGACATGTCTACTCTGATGAACCCTAAAAAGTATATTACGGAAGCAACTTGGATATAGCACCATGTGATTTTTTTCATAAACAAAATGCAAAAGCAGAAAATATTAAACAATATCACATAAAGAATGTTTATAGTTGGGTGGAGGAAACCTGACAGGCTACCTCCCTGTGCAGGAGAGAACAATCCACTTAAAGAATGATTATCATAAAATCAGAGAGTGACTTTCACTGGGGAAGAATTGTAACAGAGAGGTAGGAAAAGGTTTCCAAAGTATAGTAACATTTAAATTTGTAATTTGGTTAGTGGATTCATCAATGCTTGAAATGCACAAACTGTAAATTATATACAAAATATAGAATGCTGGTATTGACTCTTACTGTGTGCTGTCTCCTGGAATTTTCAGAGTATCAGTGACTACTATTGCTTCATCTTATATAAAGATAACTTTGGGCATAGTTACCTGGTCAAAGTCACATGGGGTAAATTATCCATGAATTCTCCATGAACACACATAATGGCTGCTTTTTGTTTCTTGTGTAACCTTCAATGGAACCTGGTAGAATTTTCTTTCACTATTTCCTTAAAATATACCAAGGTGGTTAATTATATGGCATACTTGAGGGCAGAATTTGAAGGTCTTCTGTGTTGAGTTGTTCCACATGTATCAAATATGCAGACTCACTATTGTGAACAAAAATATTTGCCACATAATTAATACATTTTCAAGAGTTTTTTCTACCAAGAGATGCTTTCAACACTTTCTTTCCACTTTTCTATTTTCAACTTAGTTTTCTACTTATCAGTACTCTTTACTTTGCTCTATTCATCCTTAAATATTATTTAATAACTTTTCACAATGTTTTGCATAATAATAAATATTAGCCTTAAAGATAACTTTTTTGGATCCAAGGTAGAGTGGCAGTGTCTTACTGAGCATAGGACAACAAGCAAGTAGAAAACAACTGAAGATATAAAGGTAGAAACTTTAAGTATAATTTATTTTTACATGATGGAATTAAGGCCCATAGAAGTGGTATCATTGATATGAATTATCCAAATGATATATTCAAGGTCTAATTTCTAACTCTTTATGAAATAGAAATGTCTTGAACAACTTTAAAAAGTAGATTTTCTTTTTGACTTGAGAGTGAATAGGGCTGCTCCTTAATTTCTCTTTATTCACATCTTGTCAAATTCCTGTTATATTGTGTAGAACCTTCTCTTCAGCAACATTTTGAGCAACCAAATTATATATGTGTTTGATGTCCCATTTATAAATTCAGTGACAAAGTTAACTTTGAATGATTATCATCCCATATATTCACACTAAGAGTTTATTCTTATAATGAATCCAATTACACTTTACTCAGTGTTCCTATTCTGATGAGATTTTAGAGGATATCTTTATATAAGAGAGGAGATTTTGCATGGACATCATCAGATTTGCAAGGAAACCTAAAAATATCAGATAAAATCTTATAAAAGTGTATACCTACATTTTGTGGATTAAGCAGGAAATTATTAGAAAGAAAATGGTATCGGTTTAATTTATAAGAATCAATAAATGTGTCCATGAAATGGCAACAAAGTTGCACTGAGTGACAGTAGGTTCTGGTGAAAATTTGGGAAGTTGACTCTCAGAGCTACTTGCTACATCTCACTTTTCTTGAGAATAAAATATTGGAAAAGGAATACAGGGATGTATCAATCTTTCAAAAATATAAATGCAGCATACTTTCATTACAATGAAATACATAAGGCAGCTACCTTATGAAAAGAAAAGATTTAACTCATTTTTGGATGCCCAAAGTCCAAATGACATAACACAGACCCCTCTGGTAACGGTCTGATACTAATGGCTAAGCCTATATGGAAGAAAGATCACAGGGTGAGGAGGAAACAGAAAGTGCACAAATCAGGCTTTTACATCAAGCTTCCATGAAAGAACTGAAAATATCACATGGAAACACTTCAAGGGTATCCCTCCACAGCACCCTGCTTCATAAATTGTGTAAGTTCCCTTTTAACATGACTTTTGATGTATCCCATAAGTTTTGATATGTAATATTGTCATATTCACTTTTTCTAGGAATTTTTTGGTTCCTCTTTTGATTTCTACTATGACCCACTGTTCATTCAGGAGTATGTTGTCTAGCCTCCATATGTTTGAATATTTTCTAGAGATTCTCAAGTTGTTAATTTCCTGTTTTGTTCCATTGTGGTTAGATAACATACATGATATGATTTCATTTTTTTAAAAATTTGCTGAGACTTGCTTTATGGCCTAGCATGTGGTCTATCTAGAGAAAGTTACATGCACTGATGAAAAGAATGTGTATTCTTCAACTCTTAGATGAAGTGTTCTGTATAGACATCAGTTAGTTCCTTTTGGTCCATAGTACAGATTAACTCTGTTTCTTGATTCTTTTTGTATAGTTAATCTATCATTGCTGAAAGTGGGGTGTCAAAGTCCCCCATTAATATTGTGCCTTAAGCAAATTGGGTATAGAAGGAATATTCCTCAATACCATCTGGGCAATAGATGACAAATCCTCAGCCAGCATTATATCAAATGGGGAAAAGTTGGATACCATCAAATTAATGGAGGAGAACATTTAGGGAAATGCTACAAGACATTGGCATAGGCAATGACTCCTTGGGAACCACTCAAAAAGCAAAGGCAGTGAAAACAATAATAGACAAATGGGATTATGTTACATTAAGAAGTTTCTGGGGGCCAGCACTGTGGTGTAGCAGGTAAAGCATCCCATATCAGTGCCAATTTGAGTCCTAGCTGCTCCACTTCTAATCCAACTCTACATTGTGACCTGGAAAAGCAGTAGAAGATAGCCCAAGATCATGGGCCCCTTGTATCCTTGTGGGAAACCTGGAAGAAAATCCTGGCTCCTGACTTTGGATCGACACAACTCCGGCCATTGTGACCAATTGGGGAGTGAACCAGCAATGGGAGATCTCTCTCTCCCTCTCTCTCTCTCTCTCTCTCTCTCTCTCTCTCTCTCTCTCTCTCTGCCTCTCTTTCTCTCTTTGTATAACTTTGACTTTCAAATAAATTAATAAATGTTAAAAAAAAGAAATTTCTGTACTGCAAAGGAAACATTCAGGAAAGTGAAGATGCAACTGACAGAATGGGAGAAAATATTTGCAAACTAAGAAACTGGATAAAGGATTAATATCTAGTCTACAATTGGCTCAAGATCCTCAGCATCAATAAAACAAAGCAACAAAAAAACCCAAGCAATCCACTTAAGAAATTGACAAATGACTTGAACAGGTGTTTTTCAAAAGCAGATAATTAAATGGTCAACAGATACATGAAAAAATGCTCAGGATCACTAGCCATGCAAATCAAAACCACAGTTCACCTCACCCTAGTCAGAATGGCTCTCATACTTAAATCAACAAAAAATAAATACAACAGAAAATAAAAAAACAAAAAAAATAAAATGAGGATGTGAGAAAAATGGTACCATAATCCACCATTTGGTGGGAATGTAAAATAGTACAGCCATTATAGAAGACAGTATGGAGATACCTCAGAAATCTGAAAATAGATCTACCATATGACCAAGCAATTTCACTCCTGGGAATTTACCAAAATGAAATTAAATTAGCATATGAAATGGTTATCTGCACCCCCATGTTTATTGGTGCTTAATTCACAATAGCTGAGATATTGAATTAACCCAGATATCCATCATCCATTGACTGAATATAGAAAATCTGTTATATATACACTGGGATACTACTCAGCTAGAAAAAGAGAATGAAATCCTATCTTTCACACCAAAATGTATGCAAATAGAAATCATTATACATAATGAAATAAGCCAATCCCCAAAAGACAAATACCATATATTTTCCCTGATCTGTGCTAAATTATAGAGTACAAATCATGTTTTTATATGAGCAAAAGTGACATTTGAGATTTGCTGATTGATTACACCCTTTCTCTCTAGTGTTGAGGAACAGTGTTTTATTCCTAGTATTTATTTAATTCTTTACATTAGTGTGAAGTTAATATCATGAGTATAAAATAAGCTGAAAGTAGATCATTGTAAAAGTTATAAGAAAGAACAAAAAAGGAAGAATGAGGGAGGATGAGTGCATGTGTGAGAAGGATGGTGGGGTGGGAAATATCTCTATGCTCCTAAATTTGTATACCTGAAACACACTAAATTTGTTCACCTTAAAAATAAATAAATATGGGCTGGTGCTATGGCATAGCGGGTAAAGCCACTGTCTACAGTGCTGGCATCCCATAAGGGTGCTTGTTTGAGTCCTGGCTGCTCCACTTCTGTTTCAGCTCCCTGCTGTGGACCAAGAAAGCAGTTGAGGATGGCCCAAGTGCTTGCACCCCTACACCTGCGTAGGAGAAGCTCTTGGCTCCTGGCTTCGGATTGGCACAGCTCCAGCCATTGCAGCCAACTTGGGAGTGAACTAGCAGATGGAATACCTCTCTCTCTCTCTCTCTCTCTCTCTCTCTCTCTCTGCTTCTCCTCTCTCTGTGTCACTCTGACTTTCGAATAAATAAATCTTTAAATAAATAAATTTAAAAAGTTGAAAAAAGTGTGAGGAACCAAATCAGATTATTCTGCCAGAATTTCATTAATGACTTTTAACCTCCCGTTAGAGTTCTAATAATGCTCTTCATTGTAATAATTAGCAAACTTCTTTCTTCCTAGTTTTCACCATTAAATAGATATCCAGACTCTACTGACAGAGTTAACTGGAAAAAACATCTTATGAGGACATTTTGGGGAATTAAAGAAAGATTAGAGACTAAGGAGAAGTGTTATTGACTTTGTAAAACTGATTCTGTGATAAACTTAATGTTTTAAGCAATTCAATTAAAATTCTATGAAAAGTTCTGATATTTGCATTTTTAGATATGAAAATGACTATATAATTTATTTTGAAAGTCGTAGTTGCAGAGAGTGGGGGGAAAAACAAAGAGGGAGATTTTCCATTCCTGGTTAACTCCCTAGATGGCCACAATGGCCAGAACTAGACCAGGTTGAAACCAGGAGCCAGGAGCTTCAGCCAGGTCTCTCATGTAGGTGGCTTGGACCCAAACACCTGCACCACTTTCTACTACTTTTTTCAGGCCAGTAGCAGGGAGCTGGACTGGAAGTGTAGTAGATGGGGCATGAATCATTGTCCATATGTGATGTTTGTGTCACAGGCAGCAGCAGCTTTACACACTATGCCACAACACCAGCCCCACAAAAATATTTTAAGTTTTTTATCATAATAATTTTTATTTTCAAATAATATATTCTCATACAAGTCACATTTATGTGCACATTTCCAACAGTCTTGACCTTACAATTTCAAGCAAGGTAAAATCTACCTTAGTGAAGAAAGCATACCACCAAATTATCATCACCTAGATCAATAATATTTATAACTTTTTTGAGGTTTAAAGTTATTTTACAGCCATACATAATTATACAAATTGCATAAGTCTGATGAGATTCTTACATATAGTAATCATACATAACTATTGCAGAAAATTGATATAAAGTTCTGGACAAACACATATGAAGGTATTCATTCTCTCATCTGTGAGATTACAAAGTTATCATTAATTAACTTTCATTACAAAAAGAAAACCATTTATGCTCACAAAACAGAATCTTTACAAGTAAATCTAAGCTTGAAAGCAGTAATTTGAGAAATTTAGTACATCTACAACTACTGTTCAATCAAAATTTGATTGTCATTGACAACATTTGTTATTGAAATGCAGATTTAAAATAATCTTCTGATAGTAAATGTTTATTCTATGCTAGGTACAAAATGAAATGGTACAATACAGTTTTGGCTCACAAGTTCACAGACAAATCAATTTGACTGACCACATGTTGTCAAAATAATCTGCCCATGGAACCACTGGGACAGAGGAGAGAACAAAGGGGTCTCACTCACAGAACATTGTACAAGGAATCCATGATTGCATCCAAGGGATTAAAAAAAAAGTCATCAAACGTTTTTCAGCTGAGTTCATCTGTCTACATGGATGCGGACAATGCTATATAGTTCACCATATACTGTTCTTGGGAGAAGCATTCATATCCACTTCACACTCACTCTGCACAAGACACTGTTATGGGTTCAGAGAGACAAAGCACATTCCATTGGGCTCCAATGTGGTTAGGGGGTGAAAAGTCTGAGGATCGCTGGACAAATCATCACTTAATGGTGAGTCCATTATTCCTATCCCAGTTAATTTCCTGGCAAGTTCAAAGATTTAAAAAGTGTCTAAACAGCATTTTATAAGGTGAAAAATCCCAAGTTTTATGTTTTGTCACGTATGTTCAGAATGAGATCAGTATGCTTCACAATTACCTGTAATGCTTGGAAGTGCCCAAGCCAGGCCTCACCCAAAGTTTAGTGCTTCAGAAACCTCTAGGAGCCTGGCAGTTCTGAGGCATCTTCCTAGTCAAGAGCTCTTTCATTTTAAAGGCTGCTAACAGAAATGTGCATGCTTATTAATAGGAATGCACATATGTCCATACAACTTGTGTTTCTTACCATAAAACTCATCGTGTGTCACAGACCCATTTAAAGGTCTCATTAAAAATCTTCCAGTCAAAACAGGAGAGCAACAGCAAATGGTCCACAGCTTTGCTGACCTCAGCTGGCAGGGGCCTATAGGTGCTGATACTGAACATAATCTGTATGTGTGCATCCTTTTCAGGGGAACAAAAGTGGGGCAAGCCAATCAAGGTTACGAATCCCGAACAATATTTTCCATTAAACTAACCTCTAAAGTAAAATGTACTGAACATGGTTACAAATGTGGTAAACTGATGCAGCTGGTTCGCTGAATGGGTGATTGTCCAAGGTTAGCTCACAGCCATGTTTTCATTTATTGCACCTATAACATGTGACAGATTTCACATCTAGGCCAGTTGTAGAACCTCAGTAAAATTAAAGTAATAGTGCTTCATTCCCCCAGCTACTATTACATAAAAAATCAGAAAACTCTGATTATCACAAAAACATTATTATTATAAAATCTAGTGCAAATGTAATGTCTCAAGAAATCCCCATTCATATATAATTTTTACACTACATCTGGAAGAATTATTTAATATTGAAAACAATTTTTCAAAGTACACAACCACAAAGGAAAGTATTTGCCATACAAATATCCTGTTACCTTAGGCACCTCACATATAAAATAGGGAAAACAGTCCTCCCAGAAGACGATTTGACTCCTGCATCTGTTGACCCTGTCTGGTTTGAGAGTTTGTGGTGCATCCTTAACTCCCACATGAACCAACGCGTGTGCTTCAGCCAATCGTGCGCTCAGCTGCCCAGCTCTGGGGTCTGGGAATAGCAACATGGCGGCTGCTCCCAATGCGGGAGGTGGGGGGACTGACAGCACCTGGCACTGGGGCCATGAACACTGACCTTTCACGGACAAAACCAGCTTCCTTCCCTGCGACCCCAGGGGCACCCCCGGCCCAACCCCGCATCCACCACAGGGTCCTCTCTTCACCCGCTCACTGCAAGAGCCAGACCTTGCCGCATGCTGCCCATGGGACATACGGACCCTGTTTGAAGGCCGCTTTGGCGCCAAATTCTGAGGTCAATTTATAAGACGCTGTGGCGGGCCTGGAGCACAGACAGGGGAACAGCTGCGGAAGTTGAACCCAGCCCTCTTTCTCTGCTCTGAGACAGCGACAGCACTCTCAGTGCATAGAGGGCTGGGCCATTCACCTCCCCGTCCACGGCCTGGCCAAGCAGGGGTGCACTCAGACCGGTCCCGAGGAGCCAGTCAGAGCCTGAACCCGGCCCTCTTCCTTTGCTCTGAGGCAGTGGCAGCACTGAACGCTTTGCATAGCTGGCAGGCCACTCACCTCCCTGTCCGCGGCCGGGCCAAGCAGGAGGGCGCACCCTGACAGGCCCTGCTGGCGCAATGGCCTCCTCCGGCCTCCCAGTTGCCACCTTTTCCCGCCCCCGTCAGCGCTGACAGTTTTTATCACCAGGGGGATGGTTGCAGCTAGGCCGAGTTCTTCTCCGGCTTCGCCACTTTCTCCTCCTGCTTTTTCTGTCCTCATAGGTTGTTCTGTAGTCCCTCTTCCAGTGTTCGCTGGCTCCTTGCCCCTCCACTTCTCGTTGGGCCAATCGCCATGTTGTCTGAGGGAAGCATGGGGATAAAGTTTTGTGACTTCTCCTTGGAAGTCTGCAATGAAAGGTCTCTGTATGTCAAGCCAAGGGTAACTTTTCCCTTTCCCCGTCATTGGTAGACATTTTTTTTTAGATAATGTTAGCAAAACAATAAAATCACACTTTTGATTGTTTTCTATTAATGTCCAGTTTGAATGAACAGTAGTTGTTTAAAAACGTTTGACCCATTATTATCGTTAACTCTAAATAGCTTCTTGCAACTTGACTGGTAACACGAAACAACAGAAATGTGAGAGAAAATGTGAAGATAAATCAGGATCATTTTTATGAGGATTATATTGCCAGTGGGTCAATTTCTAAGAAAATACTGCACAGATGAGATCCTACAAGGTGGGCTAGGCAACACGGGAAAGCGTTCTTTAAAGGTGGTGCTGTTGTAAGGGGATGATTGGACTACTGAAAAAAAGTAGTCCAGCTACTAGTTGTGTTATTGACTAGCCTTATTAATATTTTTAAATGTTAATAATACTTGGAGGGCTCTTGCTGTCTATTCAGATAAGAATTCTTAATGTCAGCTCAAATTAACCAGGTGACATGATGAGTTTGTAGCACTTATTCAGTGAAAGAAATGCAGAAGAAACTGAGGCCTTTCTTTAGGGGAGAAAGAAGTCTAGAAGCACAAGCTGGGTCCATACCAGGCAGAGAGCAGGCAAGAGCCATCAGAGCAAAGCCTGTTATTAGGAGCAGCCACAGGTAGCAAAAGGTGGGCAGGAAAGCAGAGGCAGATGTGCCTGAAGGCGCCAGACTGTGCTCCAGGTGTTTTGTTCACTTCGAAAGTCTGATTGGTGGGTGGGCTTACAGGTGAGGTCAGGCCAGGGCATGAGATCCCATAAGGGGCAGAGCAAAGGTGTGATCTCCAGCCCCCAAATCTAATCAATTTAATTCTATCTGTCTGCCTATATCAGATGGACTTCTTCATGTAGGTGCAATTTGCTAGAATAAACACACCAGGAAAAGGAAAGCTTAGAACATGGCGATGCCAGAGGTTGAGTTTATAATTGCTCAACATTTAGTCTTTGCAGCAAAAAACAGTCCCTCTAGGCTGCCACAATTTCCTTTTTGTAGTGTCCCCCTCGATCATTTGACTGATTAAAGCAGGTGTACCCCATTTAGAAAATATAGAGTTCACTCCACACATTGTTTATCATGAATACACAATGTCTTCCTCTCCAGTTTCAATGTCTGGGCCTTATATGGAAAGATTAGGTTATACAAAGGTAAGAAAACCCAAGCTAAGGAAAAACCAAAGGTTATTTATGGATAATGGAGAAGATTGTTATACTGTTTTGCCTTGGTAACATGTTAAGGAAAAATAGATTTTTGTTGGTTTTAATCTATTTAGAAATCAGAATATAAAATAATGTATATTGTTTCTAAATATCCAGTTTGCAAATAATAGGATTAATAAGCTTTATTAACTAGAATAGGAATCTTGAGGGGCTGGTGCTGTGGCTCAGCAAGTTAGAGCCACAGCCTGCAGAGCCAGCATCTCATATGGGCACTGGGTGCAGTCCTGGCTGCTACACTTCCAACCCAACACCCTGTTAATGCTCCTCAGAAAGCAGCAGAGGACAGCCCAAGTGCTTGGGCCCCTGCACTCACATGGGATACCCAGAAGAGCCTCCTGATTGCTGCTTCAGGCCAGCTCAGTCCTGGCTGCTGTGACCCTTTGGGCAGTGAACCAGCAGATGAAAGATCTCTCTCTGTCATCTTCCCTCCTCTTTCTCTGTAACTCTGCCTTTGAAATAAATAATCTTCTTTAATCAAAGGAATCTTGAATGTTCTCAATGTATGTTAGACTCTATAAATTCACCACCTTATTAATAGATATTAGACTATAACCTATTATACAGTCTGAGTATCTATGCTTCACTAAATTACATATGTTAAGGTCATTACCACTTCCTACACATCATTCTAAACCCTTAGATAATCTTTCTTCCTAATCCATAACAAAGGGTACATGTATCTCAGTGATCAGGAAAGCATTTAAAACAATTTTGTAACAATTAATTCTTTATTCAATGATTAACTTCTTAGATGGTGTCCAAAAAATGAGACATTCTAGGGAAAATCATGGTTTAGGTATCAATAACCCTAGATTCAAATTTCAGCCTTACCTATTTCTTGCTTTTTTACTAAGAGTAAAGTGTTTATCTTCTTTGAGCTGGTTTGTTTTTCACATAAATCACAAAATGCTTGTCATTAAAAAAATGAAGTGTGGAAACTGCAGTACATAATAGCTGTTCAATACATGTTTCTTTATAGTATCTAAACTTTCATTATCCCTGTTGATATTATTAAGGCTGATGACATCATAATACTGTTATTCAGAAGCTGTTATAGGTGCTCTCAAAAGTGCTTTCATACAAACTCTCAGCACCACTGTGACACTTACCCACCGGAATTTCTTTTCTAGCTATATTGTTATTAAGCCCTGTCTTCTTGCTTTTGATTAATGAAGGACTTTTCAGTAGGAAGTAAAGAGAAGTGGTGTGGGGAATAAAATTTATTAATTTGCACATTTCTTTAATCATTATGTAAGGTTCACACTTGAAATAGAAAGTTAATAAGATCATACTTTCTGGCAATCCACGAATTATTTGTTCTCAAATAGTAGCTCTAAAAAGAAATATACCTTTTAATTCCATTCTCCACAAAATTTAATAAAACTGTATGTATACATGATACACATAATGAAATGGTGTATATACAGATAATATTTTAATTAAACTTTTAAGTTTTTTCAATTAATTAAAAAAATTTGAGAAGTGAAATTAGGGCTATTGGTAGGTTTCAAGCATTTTTTATGTCTGATTTTTAAAAGATCACATACATTGTTGAGACTAGACAACAGAGGGTAAGTGTAAATGGTAATACCAGTTAAGAGATAGTGGAAGTTCTTCCAGAGAGAGCTAATGGTATCTTGAACCAGGGAGGAACAATGGAGAAACTGAGATCCTCACTGTATTCACAATATATTAAAAAAACCTCAATCATAAGATTAGTGAGTGATTTTATGTTACAGAATATTCATACTTAAATATGACTTCTAGGTTTTTATGTTGGGCTGAAAGGTGGTTTTGATTTGCCTTACTAAGGGAAAACATAAAGAAGAGTAAAGTTAGAAAAAGTGGTTAGGAATTATCTAATAGAACAGGAAGTTGGCAACATTGGTGCAATGAGGGCTATGAAAAGAACCAAAGACTTTACAAGGAGACGGAAAATATTTTCAAGGTAAATGGAAAGATGCTTCCATGTATTTGATTTGGAGGAGTGAAAAAATTGGGGAGAGGTGAAAAACTGTAGATGGTTCTCACCTTATGAGGGTTCAATTATGGATTTTTCTACTTTATGATGAGACAAACATGATATATATTCAGTAGAAGTTATTGCAGTTTTTCATTTGTTCTTTTCTTAGGATATTATTATGTGCAATTCTGACAATAGCAGCAAGTCACAGCTCCCCATGAGCCACACATACACAGAGGGAAACAACTGATTCTTTACAGTGTGCTGTGTGAAGCTATAATGTTCAGTAAGACAATGCACTCACTGACTTTTTCTTTAGTTGTTCTTTCTGAGTTTTTAAAGAACCTAACTAGAAAAGTTGACAACAAAAGATAAAGCCACATAGTCAGAGACCAAGTGGCATGGGATGAGCTAAAGACTGGGTCCCTCTATGTCTTCAGAGCTGCTGGTTTAAGTATGTTGAGTATGTTGGCTTGAATAGAAAGGACACTTGAATAGCAAGTCGGCTTGAATAGCAGAATCAGTTCATTTCAGTGTGTGTGTGTGTGTGTGTAAAATATAAAATATCCTGTATTGAAATAAAATGGGTTGACAACATGGAGGTTAGGGCCGCTTCTTTATTGGACCAGCCTCCCTGCAGGCTCACTAGCTTGAACAGCCTGGAACCCTTGGGTCTGTCCAGCCTCTGCTGTGAGGGGGAGTTGATATTAAATGCTAGCACCATGGTGGTAAAGGTCAGAGGCATGGGGATAGTCACCACTTGATTAAGAGGTTCCTGTACTCTCTGGTCCAGACCCTCACATTACCTGCCTGCTTCTTCCTTGTTCTGGAGTGGTGACTTGCATCTTTGGATGAGTCAGTGTTTTTTTTTGTTTGTTTGTTTTGTTGTTTTTGTTTGTTTGTTTTGCGTCTTTTCTAGTTCTTTTATTTCTTGTTAAATTGCAGTTTCTTCTGGGTTGCTTTGATTTGACCTTCACCCTTCACCTTCACCAATCCCAGTTCCTGGGAAATGTTATCTGGGACTTTGCCTGCAGCAGGGTTACTCTCAGATGACAACCTGTTCTACTCTCTGAGTCCTCCTCTGGCCTTCCTGCATTGATCAGGGGAGCAGGAGGCCCTGTATTTCCAGGGTGTGCTTGGAGGGAACATTTCCCCCTGGCAGGGGATGGGGGAGTTCTAAAACAGAAAAATTTTTACACACACACTCTCTCTCTGTCTCTTTCATTCATCCTTTCAAATACATACATGTTATAAAGTCCTAAAGGTAAACCTTAGACTTTAGTCTAAGCAAGCATTCTTTCAGCACTCAAGGCCTTTGCTTGTGTGGGCAGCCCGTTATCTCGCACCTGTCTGTGATTGTAACCCATGATCTGAATATGTCCTTGAAAAATCAAAGAAATTATAATTACAAAAAATGGACAACAGACTTTTCATTGCAAGAAGAAAGAATCATTGTGTGACATGATATAAAAATAAAGTCTGGTGCTCGAAAGCCAAAGCCATGCCATAAGCCTTGCTGTGAGTGTCTCTCATTTCTTCAAGCATCAACACCTCTCACACATTGGGGCCTCTGGACTGGCTGGAACTGGTCTGTGGCAACATGGACAGTCTAGTCTGGCAATATGATTTTCTAGTGGCAGGTTTCAGATCTCGTGGTAGCAACCCTTCTGTGAATATGCTGGAGACTAAGGTCAAAGATAGGGTTGCTCAACCATGTCTATGTGACCAAACTTGAAAAAAGACTTTACACACAAGATCAGGTGAGACTGTTCATGTTTAGTGGGTATTGTCACACATTGTGATTAGGAGAAATAGTTAATTACTAGAGGACTATAGGAAGAGAAAACCTGGCAGTACATGCTGGATGGATTATGGACCTTACTCTGTGAGTCTACTTCCTGAGAGCATTATAGTGGATTATTATATAGTAATGAATAGGAACATGAGCATGAAGACTTTTCTGAATTAATCCCATTATGCAGTAATGAAAATGACAATCACAATGAAGCACCACTTTACATCAATTACAGTGCCCATTATGGAAAAAAAATGTGTTGACAAAGCTGGAGAAGCATATTGTTTGCTGCTGGTGTGAATGTACACAAATCATTTGTCTTCTTCCTACTTGTCTCATAGAACATTATGTCTTCAACATTCATTCATGTTGTAGTGTTTATCAAAATATCAAAGTAATATTCCATTGTATGTGTCTGTGGTTTGAATACCATTTATTGGGGACAATTACCAATTTGAGATATTAAGAGTGGAAAGTTAATCTGACTTGTGTATAGGGGTTAAGAGGTGAAATAAGATTGGGTGAGGTCATCAGGGTGGATCTCTCAGATTGGCTGAATACTGGTGACTTTAAAAGACACCAAAGAGGCACTGGCACGCTCCCTTTCTCTTGCCATGTGAAGCCCTGTGCTTCCCTCTGGACTTTGCAATCACCATGCCATCCCCAGAAGCAGCCTTTCAGTACTGTCATCCATATATGCTCCATCATTTTAAACCTTTCTACTTATTTATTTTATTTGAAAGGCACGAGAGTCAGAAGGAATTACAGAGACAGAGACAGATGGTACTATCAGCTTATTTACTCCCCACACAACCAGCAATGCCAGGCCTGGCCCAGGATGAAGCCAGGTGTCTAGAATTCAGTCCAGGTCTCCAACACAGGTGACAGGAACTCAAGGACTTGAGGAAACACCTGCCAACTCCTAGTGTTTGCATTAGCAGGAAGCTGGGATTGGAAGCACACTCCAAATGGATTCACATGAGGCAAGAAGAATAACTCAAATTTACTATTGATTTAATTTTACTTGAAAGGCAGAGAGAAGAAAAGATCTTCTATTCTATGATTCACTAGCCAGATGCTCACTTCAGCCAGAGCTGGGCCAGGAGAAATTCAGGAGTCTGAAACTTGTTCCTAAGTGGGTGGCAGGGACTAAAGCAATTTCATTACATGCTGTCTTCCAAGAGGAACATTAGCAAGAAGGTGGGTGATGTGGAGATGATCAAGGACCCAAATCAGGTACTTTGATATGGGATGTTGACATCCCAAGAGGCAACTTCCATTTTTGTGCCAAAGGCCAATAGCTGAAGGTATAGCTGAGCAATTTACAAAATCCTTAACACAGGTAAGAAGCATTAAAACTGTGTCCCCAGTGTTGTTATGTAATTTTCTCTTGATAACAGTACACATGTACTGCTCTAACTCCAGAATGCTTTTTCCTACTGACTGTTATGTGCCATCACATCTCAGGAGGAATCAAAACTCATCAATGGGTTACTTCATTATTCCAAATATTTTAAAAGAGTGACGTTATTATCATAAAAATAAATTTTGGCGCATGCCTAGCCGTCCGTGGCGGGAGAGCACGCGTCCTGGAGCCGCTCGGATCGCCCGGGCCCCTCGCGCCACCGCCCGGGAGCCCGGCGCCGCGCGCCCAGGCCGCCCGCACCGTCCGTGCGCCCCTGCGCCCCCGGAGCCTCCCGCCGTCCAGGGCACCCCGATCCCCCGCCCACGCCCCCGCTGGGCCGGGATGCCCGCAGCCCGTGGCTGAGCGAGCCTGGGGGACCCCATGGGCCGGGCCGCGCCGCGCACCCACTGCGGCCGCCTCCTCCGGCCCGGGTCCCCCCCGGGCGCCGGGGGCCCAGGCAGCCCGGATGGCGGTCGCGGCGGCAGGGGCAGGGGCTGGGGCTGGGGCCGGCGCGGCCGCCACTGACGGGCAGCCCCGCGCCTGGGGCAGGTGAGCAAGGGGGCGCGCAGGGAGCAGCGCGAGCGGATGGCCCGGCCCGCACACGGGGCTGGGGGTGCGGACTGCGGGTACCCCGTGGCTCGGCTCCGGGTCTGAGGCGGGCGGGCGGATGAGGGTGGGGTCGGGGGGCGGCAGGTCCGCCGTGCGCGCAGGCCCCTGTCTGGCGCCGGGGTCCGGCGGGGGTGGCCCGGGGCCCACGGGGCGCGCGCGCCTCTGCCGCTTCGGACCCCCGACATGCGGTGCCCTGGAGGGTGGGAGCAGGGACAGCGGGGACCCCCTCCCCAGCCGCTAAGGCGCCGCCCAGCTGCGCGCAGAGCGAAACACCTGTTGGGGGCGCGCTCCCTGCGGACCACCGCGGCCGGGGACACGGTGTCCTCCGGGGAGCGCCGGGCCTGGGCTCTGCAGTGCCCGCTCGCTTGGCAGCCAGAGGGCGTGGAGCGGGGCGGGGTGTGTGTGTGGGGGGAAGGTCCCTTAAGGGCACAGGCGGGATCCGGCGGTGGCGAGGCTGTGGGGCCATCGGAGGCGACTCCGGGTGGGGCGGGACCCCCTGTTCCCCGTAGAGGGCTCCGGGGTTGCGAGGTATGGGGGAAGGCGGGGGGCTGCAGCCAGTGGGCAGAGCTGGGGTACTGAGAAAAGGCCTCTGCTGGGGGCGCCGCGCGGCTGGCACTGCGGGTCACTGGCCTGGGCTGAGGAGCCAGGTCAGAGCCAGGCCGGATCCCCGCCCTTCCAGACTCTGTGTCCTGGCCCCCCAGGCCCAGAACCCAGTGGGCCATACCTTCTGGGCTTCTGTCCCCAAGCCTCGCCCACCCCCTACTCCCAGCTCCCTGCCCAGGGCAGGACCGCCCCGGGGCCTGCACAGAGCCGCTCACCGGGTGCGCGGGAGAAACCCAGGCCTCCCCTGGCTGCGGGCTCCGTGTGTGAGATGCCACCACCCTGTGGTCCTACCAGGCCCCAGGGACCTGCAGGGCTGTGGCCTGGAGCCAGGCTCAGGACGGCTCCAGAGGTCTGCGGAAGAGGCGGGAGCCAGAGCTGCGTGGAGTCAGTGCTCCTGGGCCCTGGCCCTCAAGGACACAGAGCCCAGAGGGAGGACCTCTCAGGGTGCCAGGGTCAGGGCAGACTCCCAGGGGGAGGGCCCTTGAAGCTGGGGCTCTGAGGGGTGAATAGGAGTTTTCTGGATTGGGGAAGAGGGCACAGCGATGGCACACGTAGAGGTCGGGAAAGGGCAGACGGCAGGACTGGGTACGGCACAGGTGCCATGCGAGTGTGGGAGGGAGGGATTGTTCCAGCGGCCCCATTGCGGCCTCAGCCACGCGACACCCAGGGACCCAGCCATGGCGCCTCGAGGGGCCTGGGTTCTCGAGAAGCCGGGTGGGGTTAGGCCCCAGCCTCCTTGCCCGGCACCCCGGGGCCCGTGTACCCCCCGGTTCAGCCATGCCAGGCCTCATCAGGCTGATCCCGTCACGCCCCGTCCCCACCCCACACCTGCGGGGCCCAGGACCAGCCCAATTTGCCCAGCGTGGAACTAGGACCAAGAGAGACACTGTCGCTCCGCCATGCCCACGCACCCACCGCAGTGACAGGGCTGCGGGCCCCTACCCACCCGCCCAGACCTTCCCTGAAGGCCTCTTTCCCACCCTCCTGTCTCTCCTACGCGCCTCCTCCTCCTCCAAGCAGCCCTCCGGCCTGCACACACACACGCACCCCAGCACGGCGGCCTCCTCTCAGTCCTGGTTCTCGCACGGCCAACACTAAACCGGCCTCCCCTGTGACTTAGTGCCTGTCCCCCCACAAGGCGGTGGCCTCCGAGCCCTGGCCACCAGCCCAGGCCCTGCCCTGTGGGCCTCTACCTTGCCTGTTCTGTGCTCTGGGGTCGCACTGCCCCCCTCCTCACACCGGGCTGGACCCCGGCCCAGGCCCTGGGCCTCTCTGCCCCCCCCCAAACGCCGCCTGGGGCTCCAGAGGGTGGGGGTGCGGCCCCCGCTGAGCCCTGCTGTATTGTGTTGCCTTGGGCGAAGGGCTCAGCCTCTGAACCCGAGCTTGCTGCCCTGGAAAGGTGGAGCCAAAGAGGCTGGGGCGGGGCCTAGGGGACTGGGGGCGGAGCCGAGGAGACCGGGGGCAGAGCTGAGACTGGGTAGGGGCCAAGGAGGCTGGGGCGGAGTCCTGGGCTGAGAGGGGCTGAGAAGGAGGCCGAGAGGGTGGAGCTGTGGCCAAGGCGGCTAAGCCCCGCTTGGGACCCCCACATCCTGTACCAGGGTGCGGCTTCCATCTGGGCTCCTCCTCGCCCCCCCTCCCCCCGGCCAGGTCCTGCTAATGCGCCCCTGGGGAGGCAGCAGGGGGCGGCTCCACAAAGCCCCAACCCAGCTGTGGAAGAGGGGGCTTGGGCCTGGGGCTTTGAGGGGTGGGCAGGAGCTTCCCTGGCCGCCTGTATGTAAGCACCAGGCGGCCGCCTCCACTGCGCTGGCCCCCGAGCCGCTCTCTTGTCCCAGAACGTTTGTCCTGAGCTCCAAGCCCCGGGGACTTCCCGGGGTCACGGGGACTTGGTGCCACCTTGCTTCACCCAGACACTGGCGCGCGGCTGCGGCCTGGTGCTGGGAGCTGCGGGGAGGGGGCGGCCAGGGGTGCTGCGTCGGCTGCCCCTCCAACACAAGGAGACCCCCAGGCTGGCCCCCTGCCCCGGGAAGAGCTGTGCCGCCACTTGTTCCTGGTTTGCCCCAGATGTGCGGCGGCTGCCCCGGGCCCCTTCCCCACACCCGCCCGCGGAGGAGGGGCAGCATCTAGTGGCTGCGGAGTCTGCCTCGTTCCACAGAGCCGCGGAGTCTCCCCGTGGGCAGGGCCCGTCCCTCAAGGGCCCCAGGTTTCCCCATCCGTGGAACCCCAGGGAACCCTCAAGGGGCCACCCGCTGATGGGGGAGACTGAGGCCGGGCGCGTGCGTCCGTGCAGTAGTGGCCGCCCCGGGGCCGCGGGAAGGGAGAGGTCCCCTGAACCCCAGATAACCCGGCCCAGCAGACAGGGGAGCAGGGGGAGCTTCCTGGGGGAGGGGCTTCGGAGGCAGGGCGCTGCGGGACATGTAGGAGTTCTCTCCCTGGGAGCAGTCACAGAGGCTGGTCTGCCTGGGCGTGTTCCCTGGGGAGGGGCTCCAGGGTGTCGCCCGGCCTAGGGCAGGCGAGCAAGGTCCGCCCACATCAGCGAGGAAGCCGCAGACCGGCAGGACCTGCCCAGCCTCAGTCTCTCCTCCTGCTCTGCCCCAGCGCTCGGGCTCCAGCCAGAAGCAGAGGTGTGGCCCAGACGCCTCTCGTGGGCAATGCCCAGGTGGGCGTGGCTGCGCTCTGGCTCCCCGGGCCCCCACGGCGACCCCCACACGGAGAGACCTTTGCTACACAGGCTTGTCAGCCCTCCCCGCCGTAGCTGGGGGGTCCCTCGGTCACTCTCAGCCCCTGGCAGTAGTGGGCAGCCGTGGCCTGAGGCGCCCTGCCCCCTGACGGGGGAGGGGTCCAGGGAGACCCCGTACCCAAGCGCGTTTCCTGCTCTGGTCTTGGACAAATTTCACAGGGCTGGCGCACCCTGCTATTCCGAAGGCAGGAGCCAGGTACTTATCCTGGTCTCCCATGTGGTGCAGGGTCCAAGCACTTGGGCCATCCTCCACTGCACTCCCTGGCCACAGCAGAGAGCTGGCCTGGATGAGGGGCAGCAGGGACAGAATCCTGCACCCCGAACCTGGACTAGATCCCAGTGTGCTGGTGCCGCTGGGTGGAGAATTACCCTGTTGAGCCATGGCGCCAGCCAATAAGAGGCTAATTGCTTTCTTTTGAATGTTGATGCAATTTTCCCAGCACCATTTATTAAGAGTTTGCCTTCTTCCCATTATGTGTACTTTGTACCTTTGTGAAGTTAGCTTGTGATAGATGCACAGATTATTGTCTATTGTTTTCTCTATCCTGCTCCACTCTTTCATGTGCCTATTTTAATCTAATTCCATGCACTTTGCGTTACTACACTTTTTTTTTTTTTTGACAGGCAGAGTAGACAGTGAGAGAGACAGACAGGAAGGTCTTCCTTTTGCCGTTGGTTCACCCTCTAATGGCCGCCGCGGTAGGCGCGCTGCGGCCAGCACACTGCGCTGATCCGATGGCAGGAGCCAGATGCTTCTCCTGGTCTCCCATGGGGTGCAGGGCCCAAGGACTTGGGCCATCATCCACTGCACTCCCTGGCCACAGCAGAGAGCTGGCCTGGAAGAGGGGCAACTGAGATAGGATCGGTGCCCCAACTGGGACTACAACCCGGTGTACCAGCACCGCAAGGCAGAGGATTAGCCTAGTGAGCCGCGGCACCGGCCTAAACTTTTCAGTATATATTGAAGTTAGGTATGTAATACTTTCAGGGCTATTCTATTTTTTTCAAATTGATGTGTCTACCTGAAGTCTTCTGTGTCTTCATACATGTTTTACAATTTTTAAGAATAGCTATAGAAAGGATGTCATTGGCATTTTAATGGAGATTACATTGGATCTATAGACTACTTTGCACAATTAACAATGTTAATTCTAATCCATGGAGATGAAGTCTTTTTTGTGTCCTATTTCATTCCAATATTTATACTTTTAATTGTAAATGCATTTTATATTCTTTGTGGATTCCTAGGTATTTTACTTTTGTGTAACTGCAATAAACGGCACTGTAGCTTTGTTTGTTTTTCCAACAATTCATCTCATGTTTGTCCTAAAAATTTGCTGAATTCAGCAATTAGAATTACTTTATGATGTATTCTTTTGATGTAATATCATTTTGTCTACAGTCACAATTTGACACCCTCCTTTCTTTAATATAGATTCACTTATTGATTGATGGATTTCAAAGAGAGGAAGAAACAGAGAGAGATCTTATATCCACTGATGAACTCCCCAAATGACTGCAATGAACAGGGCTGAGCCTGGCTGAAGCCAGGAACTTCATCTGGGTCTCCCATATGGGAGCAGGGGCCCAAGCACTTGGGCTACCTTCCCCTGCTTTCCCAGGCACAATAGTAGGGAGCTGGATCAGAAGTAGAACTGCCAGAACTCAAGCCAATGCCCGTATGGAGTGCCAGTCTACAGAGGGCAGCTTTACCTGCTGTTCCACAGCACAAGCCCCAACTTTCTTCTTTCCAGTTTGGATGTCCCTCAGTCCTATCTCTTGCCTGACAGCTCTAGCCAGGACTTCCAGTACCAGGCAGCATGACAATGGTGGGAATGCACATCCTCATCTAGCTCTAGATTTTAGAAAGCTTTCACCTTTTCCCCATTCAACATGTTTGTCATAGTTTTGTTATAGATGGCTTTTATTATGTTCAACCCTATCCCTTGTATACCCAATCCCAATGCCTTAAACTTTGAAGGCTATTTGAAGATGTAAGTTAAGCATATTGAGATGGGAAGACTATCTTGGATTATTTGGTTATTCATATGTAATCACAGGGCTTTATAAAGCAAAATGGGGGAGAGAAGCTACAGAAAGGTCTATGATGATAGAAGCAGAAGTTGGAATGATGCCTCTCCTGGCTTTTAAGTTCAAAGAGGAGCCAAGATTAGTTTACATCTTCTACAATTTGTAAAAGGCATGGATAAATCCTTCAGTGAAGGTTACAGGTGGAAAACAATTCTAATGACATAGTAATTTTAGAAATATAAATTTGTATTGTGAAAGCAGTCTGAAAAAGTGAATATAATTGAAATGTGAAAATAGTATATAAATTAATAAGAATAAGGAGGAACACAGGACCAAAGATACATATTCTAACCTTCAAAATCATGGTTCATTGATTTTAGAGATCAGTTTAGTTATTCTCTTTTATGTAAGTTTGTATATTTATTATTAATGTTTTATATTTTTAAAATTTATTGTTTTCTTTTATGACAGGTTACATTATTTTGTAATTTCTTGAAATATTGCATTTGATATTATAAATTTCCAGGAGCAGGAATGTGGCAAGTATCCAAAATGCATTTTTAAAATCTAACTGTAAATGTGTATGTGTACAAGCATACTTCAAATAATTTAATAGAAAATGGAAGTTTGAAATCCATGTTAACAAGGGATGTTTGAAAAATTTCATGATATTCATGCTGTGAAAAATTATGCATGGAATTTTTTAAATTAAACTTCTATTTAATGAATATAAATTTCCAAAGTAGAGCTTATGGGTTACAATGGCTTCCCCATCCCAAAACCTCCCTCCTACCCACAACCCTCCCCTTTCCACTCCCTCTCCCCTTCCAATCACATCATGATTCATTTTACATTCTCTTTATATACAGAAGATCAGTTTAGTATATATTAGGTAATGATTTCAACAGTTTGCCCCCATACAGCAACACAAAGTGAAAAAAAAAACGTTGGAGTACTAGTTATAGAATTAAATAAGAGTGTACAGCACATTAAAGACAGAGATCTTACATAATATATTTTAAAAAAAATAATTTTCGATGCCATTTCCAATTTAACACGTTTTTTTTTATTTCCAATTACCTTTATATACAGAACATCTATTCAGTATATAATTAGTAAAGACCTCATCAGATTGTACACACAGAGACACAAAGTGTAAAAATATTGTTTCAGTACTAGTTATAGCATCACTTCACATTAGACAACACATTAAGGACAGATCCCACATGGGATGTAAGTACACAGTGACTTCTGTTGCTGACTTAACAATTTGACACTCCTGTTCGTGGCGTCAGTAATCTCCCTAGTCTCTAGTCATGAGTTGCCAGGGCTATGGAAGCCTTTTGAGTTCGCTGACTTTGATCTTATTCCGATAAGGTCATAGTCAAAGTGGAAGTTCTCTCTTCCCTTCAGAGAAAGGTACCTCCTTCTTTGATGGCCCCGTTCTTTCCACTGGGATCTCACTCACAGAGATCTTTCATTTAGTTCTTTTTCTTTTTTTCTTTTCCATGCTTACAATGCTCTCATGGGCTCTTCAGCCAGATCCGAATGCCTTAAGGGCTGATTCTGAGGCCAGAGTGTTGTTTAGGACATCTGCCATTCTATGAGTCTGCTGTGTATCCCACTTCCCATGTTGGATCTTTCTATCCCTTTTTGATTCTATCAGTATTAGCAGACACTTGTCTTGTTTGTGTGATCCCTTTGACTCTTAGACCTATCAGAGCTATCAAATGTGAACTGAAATTGATCACTTGGACTAGTGAGATGGCATTGGTACATGCCACCTTGATGCGATTGAATTGGAATCCCCTGGCACATTTCTAACTCCTTCATTTGGGGCAAGTCTGATTGTGCATGTCCCAAATTGTACATCTCCTCCCTCTCTTTTTCCACTCTTAAATTTAACAGGGATCACTTTTCAGTTAAAATTTAAACACTTAAGAATAATTGTGTGTTAATTACAGAGTTCAACCACTAGTACTAGAACAACAACAACAACAACAACAACAACAAATACTAAAAAGGATAAAGTATTACATTGTACATCTAGAGTCAGGACAAGAGCTGATCAGGACATTGTTTCTTATAGTGTCCATTTCACTTCAACAGTTTACCCTTTGGTGCTCAGTTGTTGCCTATCAGGGAAAACAAATGAAATTTGTCTCTTTGGGACTGGCTTAATTCACTCAGCATGATGTTTTCCAGATTCTTCCATCTTGTTGCAAATGACCAGGTTTCATTGTTTCTTACTGCTGTATAGTATTCTATGGAGTACATGTCCCATAATTTCTTTATCCAGTCTACTGTTGGTGTGCATTTGGGTTGGTTCCAGGTCTTAGCTATTGTGAATTGAGCTGCAATAAACATTAATGTGCAGATGGCTTTTTTATTAGCCAAATTAATTTCCTTTGGGTAAATTCCAAGGAGTGTGATGGCTGGGTTGTATGGTAGGGTTATGTTCAGGTTTCTGAGGAATCTCCAGACTGACTTCCATAGTGGCCTAACCAGTTTGCATTCCCACCAACAGTGGGTTTGTGTCCCTTTTTCCCCACATCCTCTCCAGCATCTGTTGTTGGTAGATTTCTGAATGTGAGCCATTCTCACCGGGGTGAGGTGAATCCTCATTGTGGTTTTGATTTGCATTATCTGATTGCTAGTGATCTTGAACATTTTTTCATGTGTCTGTTGGCCATTGGATTTCTTCTTTTGAAAAATGTCTATTGAGGTCCTTGGCCCATCTCTTCAGTGGGTTGTTTGTTCTGTTGTTGTGGATTTTCTTGATCTCTTTGTAGATTCTGGTTATCAACCTTTATCTGTAGTATAGTTTTCAAATATTTTTTCCCATTCTGTTGGTTGCCTCTTCACTTTCCTGACTGTTTCTTTTGAAGTACAGAAGCTTCTCAATTTGATGCAATCCCAAATGTTAATTTTGGCTTTGACTGCCTGTGCTCCTGTGGTATTTTCCAGGAAGTCTTTGCCTGTACCTATATCCTGCAGGGTTTCCCCAATGCTCTCTAATAATTTGATGGTTTTGGGTCGTAGATTTAATTCTTTAATCCATGTTAAGTGAATTTTTGTGTAAGGTGAAAGGTATGGGTCTTGCTTCAAGCTTCTGCACATGGAAATCCAATTTTCACAGCACCATTTATTGAATAGGCTGTCCTTATTCCAGGGATTAGTTTTGGATCTTTGATCAAATATAAGTTGGCTGTAGATGTTTGGATTGATTTCTGGTGTTTCTATTCTGTTCCATTGGTCTATCCATCTGTTTCTGTACCAGTACCGTGCTGTTTTGATACCAACTGCCCTGTAGTATGTTCTGAAATCTGGTATTGTGATGCCTCTGCCTTTGTTTTTGTTGTACAAGATTGCTTTGGCTATTCGAGGACTTCTGTGTCTCCATATGAATTTCAGCATCATTTCTTCCAGATCAGAGAAGAAGGTCTTCAGTATCTTGATTGGTATTGCATTGAATGTATAAATTGCTTTTGGGAGAATAGACCTTTGATGGTATTGATTCTTCCAATCCATGAGCATGGAAGATTTCTCCATTTTTTGGTATCCTCTTCTATTTCTTTATCTAAGGTTTTGTAGTTCTCATCGTAGATATCTTTAACATCCTTGGTTAAGTTTATTCCAAGGTATTTGATTGTCTTTGTAGCTATTGAGAATGGGATTGATCTTAGCAGTTCTTCCTCAGCCTTGGCATTGCCTGTGTATACAAAGGCTGTTGATTTTTGTGCATTGATTTTATATCCTGCTACTTTGCCAAACTCTTCGATGAGTTCCAGTATTCTCTTAGTTGAGTTCTTTGGGTCCCCTAAATAAAGAATCATATCATCTGCAAAGAGGGATAGTTTGAGTTCTTCCTTCCCAATTTGTATCCCTTTAATTTCTTTTTCTTGCCTGATGGCTCTGGCTAAAACTTCCAGAACTATATTTAAGAGCAGTGGTGATAGTGGGCATCCCTGTCTAGTACCAGATCTCAGTGGAAATGCTTCCAACTTTTCCCCATTCAATAGGATGTTGGCCGTGGGCTTTTCATATATTGCTTTGATTGTATTGAGGAAAGTTCCTTCCATACCCAGTTTGCTTAGAGTTTTCATCATGAAAGGGTGTTGTATTTTATCAAATGCTTTGTCTGCGTCTATTGAGAGAATCATATGGTTTTTCTTCTGCAGTCTGTTAATGTAGTGTATTACGTTGATTATTTTGTGAATGTTGAACCATCCCTGCATACCAGGGATAAATCCCACTTGGTCTGGGTGGATGATCTTTCTGATGTGTTGTTGCATTCTATTGGCCAGAATTTTATTGAGGATTTTTGCATCTATGTTCATCAGGGATATTGGTCTGTAATTCCCTTTCAATGCTGCATCTTTTTCTGGCTTAGGAATTAAGGTGATGCTGGCTTCATAGAAAGAATTTGGGAAGATTCCCTCTTTTTTGATTGTTTTGAATAGTTTAAGAAGAATTGGAGTTAGTTCTCTAAATGTCTGGTAGAACTCAGCAGTGAATGCATCTGGTCCTGGGCTTTTCTTTGTTGGGAGGGCCTTTATTATTGTTTCAATTTCTGTGTCAGTTATGGGTCTGTTTAGGTTTTCTGTGTCTTCCTGGCTCAATTGAGGTAGGTTGTATGTGTCCAAGAATCTGTCCATTTCTGATAGATTTCCCTGTTTGCTGGCATACAAGTCCTTGTAGTAATTTCTGATGATTCTTTTTATTTCTGTGGTGTCTGTTGTTACGTTTCCTTTTTCATCTCTGATCCTATTGATTTGGGTCTTTTCTCTTCTTTTTTTAGCTAGTTGGGCCAATGGGGTGTCAACTTTGTTTACTTTTTCAAAAAACAGCTCCTTGTTTGGCTGATTTTTTGTAATTTTTTTTATTAAACTTTTATTTAATGAATATAAATTTCCAAAGTATAGCTTATGGGTTACAATGGCTTCTCCCCTCCCACAACCTCCCTCCCGCCCACAACCCTCCCCCCTCCCGCTCCCTTTCCCCTTCCATTCATGTAAAGATTCATTTTCAATTCTCTTTGTATACAGAGGATCAATTTAGTATATATTAGGTAAAGATTTCAACATTTTGCCCATATAGCAATATCAAGTGAAAAAACTACCATTGGATTACTAATTATAGCATTAAATAGCAATGTACAGCACATTAAAGACAGAGATCCTACATAATTTTTTTTTTCAAAATAATTAATTTTCTATGCCATTTCCATTTTAACACCAGGTTGTTGTTGTTTTTTTTTTTTTTTCATTTCCGATTCTCTTTATATACAGAAGATCACTTCAGTATATAATTAGCAAAGACCTCATCAGTCTGCGCCCACACAGAAATGCAAAGTATAAAAATACTGTTTCAGTACCAGTCATAGCATCACTTGGCTTTAGACGACACATTAGGGACAGATCCCGCATGGGGTGTAAGTACACAGTGACTCCTGTTGCTGACTTAACAATTTGACACTCCTGTTCATGGCGTCAGTAATCTCCCTAGGCTCTAGTCATGAGTTGCCAGGGCTATGGAAGCCTTTAGAGTTCGCTGACTTTGGTCTTATTCCGATAGGGTCATAGTCAAAGTGGAGGTTCTCTCCTCCCTTCAAAAAACATTACAAAAAATCAGCCAAACGAGGAGCTGGTTTTTTGAAAAAATAAACAAAATTGACACCCCATTGGCCCAACTAACTAAAAAAAGAAGAGAAAAGACCCAAATCAATAGGATCAGAGATGAAATGGGAAACGTAACAACAGACGCCACAGAAATAAAAAGAATCATCAGAAATTACTACAAGGACTTGTATGCCAGCAAACAGGGAAATCTATCAGAAATGGACAGATTCTTGGACACATACAACCTCCCTAAATTGAGCCAGGAAGACATAGAAAACCTAAACAGACCAATAACTGACACAGAAATTGAAACAGTAATAAAGGCCCTCCCAACAAAGAAAAGCCCAGGGCCAGATGGATTCACTGCTGAGTTCTACCAGGCATTTAGAGAAGAACTAACTCCAATTCTTCTCAAACTATTCAGAGCAATCGAAAAAGAGGGAATCCTCCCAAATTCTTTCTATGAAGCCACCATCACCTTAATTCCTAAGCCAGAAAGAGACGTAATTTTTTTTTTGATTCAATCCTGTCGATTTCTTCTTTGATTTTAATTATTTCTCTTCTCCTACTGGGTTTGGGTTTGGTTTGCTGCAGATTTTCTAGATCCTTGAGATGACTTGAAAGCTCATCTATTTGGTGCCTTTCCAATTTCTTGATGTAGGCAACTATTGATATAAACTTTCCTCTTAACACTGCTTTTGTTGTATCCCATAGGTTTTGGTATGTTGTGCTTTTATCCTCATTTACTTGCAGAAAATTTTTGATTTCTCTTTTAATTTCTTCTATGACCCATTGTTCATTCAGGAGCATGCTGTTCAATCTCCATGAGTTTGTACGTGCTCTAGGGATTCCCGAGTTGCTACTTTCCAATTTCATTCCTTTGTGGTCTGAGAAGCTGCATGGTATGATTCTAATTCTTTTGAATTTGCTGAGGTTTACTTTATGGCCTAGTATGTGGTCAATCCTAGAGAAGGTTCCAAGTACTGCTGAGAAGAATGTAAAGTCCTTAGATGTAGGATGAAATGTTCTGTAGATATCTGTTAGATCCATTTGGGCTATAGTGTCCTTTAAATCTACTGCCTCCTTGTTGATCTTCTGTCCTATTGATCTGTCTATCTCTGAGAGTGGAATATTGAAGTCCCCCAGTACTATTGTATTGGGGTCTAAGTCTCCCTTTAAATCCCTTAACAAGTCTTTTAAATAAGCTGGTGCCCTGTAATTAGGTGCATATACATTGATAATCATTATATTTTCCTGTTGAATGGATACCTTAATCATTAAATAGTGCCCCTCTTTGTCTCTCCTAACAGTTTTTGTGGTAAAGTTTATGTTGTCTGATATTAAGATGGCTATGCCCACTCTTTTTTCCTTTCTGTTGGCATGGTATATATTTTCCCAGCCTTTCACTTTCAGTCTGTATGCATCATTGTTGGAAATATGAGTTTCTTGTAAGCAGCAAAAAGATGGGTTTTGTTCCTTAACCCAATCAGCCAATCGGTGTCTTTGAACTGAACAGTTCAAGACATAGCATTCAAAGTGACTATTGAGAAGGAGTAACGTTGCCCTGTCATTTGCCAAAGATTTTTTTATAATATATGGTTTGAGATTCCTGTGATCTTTTGCTGTGAGGTTTCCTTCCTTTATCTTTTTTCATATTGGTGACCATGTTTCTGTGTTTCTGTGTGTAACACATCTTTAAGCATCTTTTGCAGGGCTGGATGAGTGGCAACAAATTCTTTCAGTTTCTGTTTGCTGTGAAAGGTCTTTCTTTCACCTTCATTCACAAATGAGAGCTTTGCAGCATATAATATTCTGGGCTGGCAGTTTTTCTCTCTTAGTACCTGGGCTATATCTCGCCATTCTCTCCTAGCTTGTAGGGTTTCTGAAGAGAAGTCAGCTGTGAGTCTAATTGGAGATCCTCTGAGAGTAATCTGACATTTCTCTCTTGCACATTTTAGACTCTTTTTTGTGTTTCACTGTGGTGAGTTTAATTACGACGTGTTGTGGTGAGGATCTCTTTTGGTCATGTTTATTTGGTGTTCTATGAGCTTCCTGTACTAGGATGTCTCTGTCCTTCTCCAAACCTGGGAAGTTTTCTGCTAGTATCTCACTAAAAAGGCCTTCTAATCCTTTTGCCCTCTCCATGCCTTCAGGAACTCCTAGAACCTGAATGTTGGGTTTTTTAATAGTATCCTGTATATTCCCGACAGTATGTTTTAGATTTCTGATTTCTTCTTCTTTTCTTTGATTTGACTGTTTCTTTCCTGTTCTCTGTCTTATAATTCCGATATTCTCTCTCTGCTTCACCCATTCTGTTTTTAAGGCTCTCTAATGTGTTTGTCATTTGATCTATTGAGTTCTTCATTTCATTGTGGTTTTTTGTCACTATCGCTGTTTCATGTTCTACTAGTTTTTTCATTTCATTTTGATTCCTCCTTAATATTTCATTTTTACGAGAGAGATTTTCTATCTTGTCCATGAAGGATTTCTGTAGTTCAAGAATTTGTTTTTGAGAGCTTCTTAATGTTCTTATCAACTTTTTGAGATCTGCTTCTTGCATTTCTTCTATCTCATCATCTTCATAATCTTGGATTGGGGTGTCTTGTTCATTTGGAGGCATCATAGTGTTTCCCTTGCTCTTGTTACCTTGGTTTCTAGGTTTGTTGTTTGGCATGTTGGAGATAATTAATGGTTTTTGTTTTTGTTTCTTTTTTTTGGCTGTGGTGTTTTTTTTCTCGTTATACTATGCCTCTAAGTGGGCTGTCTGCTTTGATGGATCCTTAGAGGCTGTGATGGGTGTGGCCAGAGAGCTCCGCTTGATTCTTCAGGTTTAAGGCTGTGCAAAAAGCGACTCACCCAGATTGTTCTCTCCCTTGCTCTTGCTGGATTGCTCTCTCTCCTCTCTCTCTCTCTCTTTTTTTTTTGACTCAGTTGGGAAGTTATTCAGTACAGGTGAGTGCAATTGAGGGTAGTTGAAATCTGGCCTCTGTGATTATTCGTTTGATCTACCCTGGGACCACACAAAGAGTTTATGCAACCTTCAATGTGTTCTCAAGTTTCACCAAAGTACCAAGTTACTGAGTTTGTGAACTACTTGGTGGTGCTTTATATATGTAAAATGGTGCCTGCTCTTTGTTTTGCTCAGTGAGTGAATAGAGAGGCCTCTGCTTTTCCCCCTCAATGTCTCGGGTTTCTGACACCTTTGTCTTACCTTCCATTCATTCCCGCGCTGGTGAGATTCTGCGGCTCGGCTCGCGAGGTTGGGTTTCCACGTGGTGGGCTCCCTGTAGTTTCTCTGTGTCAAATCCGCTAGATCCGGAAGCATTTCTTCTGCAGTTTTTTTCTTGAATCTTTTCCTGAGGCTACAGTAATTCCACTTTTATGAAACTTTATTTTCCCAAACTACGGTGCACGTCCTCACTATCCGCCATCTTGGCTCTGCCCCCCAAAATTATGCATGGATTTTAAAACATACCTTGAATTTTATTATGTCATGAACTATCTGAAGTACAATGACATATGTGTATTATATTTGTGTCATAATTTCAATATTGCATGCTGATCTGTGATTGTAACATACACAAAATTTGTCTTGAGGAACTATAGATTTTTTCTAGTGCATGAAGCTTAAGCAGTTGAATCTTATAAAACTTTTAATCATTTTTAATCAATTCATGGTAACTACATATTGAATTTCTCTGTCATAGTACTGTTTATATAAAATCAACTTGTATGCATCAGATTTCTTCTGTGAACCATGAGGCTGCTGTGAGGTATATAAAAATTCACTGCTATTTTCTTATTGGTGGACTGTAACTTTATGAATAAGGCATCACTGTATACCTTTTGTATCAGATGAATTGAATTATATTTTGAGATTTATAGCAATGCAGTGACATATTGCTTGTTGTAACCATCATGGATACTTACTTTTTAAAACACTCAAAGTGAGGCAGCATTGTGGCACACTGGAATAAACTGCCACTTGAGATACCAGAATCACATATAAGAGTGCTAGTTTAATTCTTGGTTGCTCCACTTCTGATGCAGCTTCCTGCTAATGTTCCTGGGAAGGCAGCAGGAGATACCCCAACATGGACCCTGTCACTCATTTGTAAATCTGGGGTGGAATCTATGGATCCTGACTTCAGCCTGGGCTACACCTGGATATTGTGGCTATATGGGGGAGTAAACCAGAAGATGAGAGATTGATCTATCCTCTCTTGGATGTGCTGCCTTTTAAATATGTATTAAAAATTTTGCTGGCATGTTAAACTATGATTGTCTTTTGGTAATTAGTAGTATGTGAGTTTTATCATTTGATATATGAAAGCAGGCACTGTAGTAAGCCATCTTCTCAAGACCTTATGTGACAAAGAAAAGATCTTGAGCCTCTACATACTGGTTTCTCTATGAGGATTGTGATAATTAATATACATAAGCTCCAATTATAGTTTGCCAGGCTTAAATACTCAAAGTCATGATTGATAGTACTTCTATACATTTTTTATTTGATAGGTAAAGAGAGAGAAAAGAGTAATCCTATCCACTACTTCACTGCCCAAATGCCCCAATAGGTAAGACTGAATCAGGCCCAAGCCAGAAGCCAGGAACTCAACCCTTGTGTCCCAAGTGGTTGGCAGACTCCCGCACACTGACGTTATCAACTGCTGCCTCACAAGGTGAGCACTAGCAGAAATATGGTATCAGAAAGTAGTACCGAAATTGAATCCAAACTGCAATATGGGATCTGTGCCTCCAAGTGCCCCAATTGCTAGACCAAATACCTACATCTTTTTTTATTGTTTAATTATATTTCATAATTCAAGCATTAAATAATTTTTATTTATATTTCAAGTTTCTGGTTATTGGGAGAGGTATTTAAATGAGAGTTAAAGATGTCCATATCAAACATTAGAATACTTGGGTTTGACTCCCGGTAACCATGGAAGGCAGCGATGATGGTTCAATTGGGTTTCTATCACCCTTGTGGGAGACCAGAATAAAGTTCCCAGCTCCAGTTCAGCTTGGCCCAGTATTAGCTAGTACTGGCATTTGTGGAGTAAATAAGTGGATGGTATTATGATATCTTAGTTTTCTGGGATGACAGTCAAATGTTCTTTGATTTATGATGATGTTTCATCACAATGAACCCATTTTTTAAATGCAAACACAACTTGGCCATATTTTATTTGACTACATGTTATTTAAACAGCTTGCACATTTCAAATCATTTTAAATTGATCCATTTAAATTAATCCCATTAAATTTCTCTCTCCAAAGATACGGGACAAATTAGGCAGCAATATCCAGTCATCAAACAGCAGTCCAATATTTTGAGATACACGTGATGTTTTATACTCAGCTCATACCTGACATCAATATAACTTATGGTGATGTTTTTACAAACCTGGAGGCCCTGCAACATCATAGCACTCATTTCAGTGGTGACATGGAGCACTGAAAGCAACTCTGTTGCACTATTCATACAATCTAATCTGTGATCCTAGGAAAGTGATGAACTCATGATTTTGAGACACCACAATAAATATACATGCCCAGTCTTATACATGTCAGCCAATATCAAAACACAGGGCAAGGTAAGTTAAAATGTGACAAACCTCTTTACACAGATTTGTTGAGTAAGTGTGGAATATAATTTGATTAAGAAATAGAAATTATTAAAACCAATTTTTATCAGTCACTTTTTCTTTTTTACTGCTTCAAATTCAAAAGCTACTGTCTGGTTTCTGATCTGTGAACTTCTCTAAAGTAGTTTCATCCCAATGAAAGGGAATTATCATCAGCCCACATATCAAAAATGGTAGTATACTCATTAGCCTCTTCAATACTTGCATATACAGCTTCATGGTAGCATGTATTAAACTGTCCAGCAGTACCAATGCCAAACCAGTGTCAGTGGATAGTACAGCCAGTCTTAAAAAGAGACAGCACACCATTAAAAGAAAGTTGCAACAATTTTGCTCAGTTCTTGCTAAGTGAACCCCCTCTATCAAATTATAATTGAATTGTATTTAAACTTATATAAGACAAATGAATTCCTTATATCAAAAATAATGTTTGATGCTGCCTCAAATTGGAGACTTAATTTTGGTGCTGAGTTATCATGCTAAAGCTGAAAATTTTAGTCTACTTAGCAATTTTTACATACCCATTAGAGATGTAAGGTATACATTAATGTATTCTATATAAACCAGTGGAACAATATGATAATCATTTGACTTTTTAGCACACTTAAAGTCATGTTAACCAATGCCAAAATATTTCAGTTTTTTTTTTCAGAAACTCTAGAGGGAAAAGGTCAGTAGTTGAAAACCTGATAAAAGGGCCAGTGCCATGGCTCAACAGGATAATCCTCCACCTTGCAGCACCAGCACACCGGGTTCTAGTCCCGGTTGGGGTGCCGGATTCTGTCCCGGTTGCCCCTCTTCCAGGCCAGCTCTCTGCTGTGGCCCTGGAGTGCAGTGGAGGATGGCCCAATTGCTTGGACCCTGCACCACATGGGAGACCAGGAGAAGCACCTGGCTCCTGCCTTCAGATTGGTGCAGTGCACCGGCCACAGCCCACCAGCCGTGGTGGCCATTGGAGGGTGAACCAATGGCAAAGGAAGACCTTTCTCTCTGTTTCTCTCACAGTCCACTCTGCCTGTCAATAAAAAAAAAACTGACAAAAGACTGAAATGGTTGAACAGATAATATGCACTTATCTGCTTGATAACCGCCCCCATTAGTGAGTCAAGCCAATGTATTTTCATTAACAATCATTACCTATGAACCAGCAAGTCAAATACAGAGGGGTGGAATACAATTGGAAGACTAAGTATATTGCTTTAGTTTCCTTCATTTCAAAAATAACAAAAGTATCACTAGGATTTGTATTCCTCTAAACACTGGAGAGCAAATGAAGTTTGACCAAAAGCAAACCCAAAATGGCCAGCTGAAAAGCTGAGCACTGGGTGGTCACCATATTTTTCATAACCAATATCCTGCCCATTAAACTTTCAAGAACAACATAAAATGGAAAGAAAAAAGTTTTCTTTAAGGAACTTTAAATGATCCTGCCAGCAGGAAGTTTTTATTTTCAAATAGAAACTGTGTATCTTTATTTGTAAATTTATTTGACCATGTTCACCTTTTCAAAATACTATACTGAACAAAGAGAAGCTTTCCTCAAAAAAAAAAGCAACAAATTTTCCTGCATAGGGGCTTTTATCAACTGTTAATGGAGGTAGGGTTTTTTAAAAAATACAGTAATTGTAGCCATAAAATGAAATTCAAACCAAGTCCTAAAGCAGAAGTAAAGCATATTCAAATGAAAACAATAACATAAATTCCTACAAAACATTTTTCACAGAGAATCTTTTTTCTTATGGGTACCTAGGTTTTTGAGTAAAATAAGTTATCCAATCACAGGTTTACTGACCCAACTGAAGACAACTGATCTTTTTTTTTTTTTTTGATAGGCAGAGTGGATAGCGAGAGAGAGAGACAAAGAGAAAGGTCTTCCTTTTTGCCATTGGTTCACCCTCTAATGGCCGCTGTGGCCAGCACATCTTGCTGATCTGAAGCCAGTAGCCAGGTGCTTCTCTTGGTCTCCCATGTGGTGCAGGGCCCAAGGACTTGGGCCATCCTCCACTGCACTCCAGGGCCATAGCAGAGAGCTGGCCTGGAAGAGGGGCAAGCAGGATAGAATCCGGTGCCCTGACAGGGACTAGAACTTGGTGTGCCTGTGCTGCAGGTGGAGTATTAGCCTGTTAAGCCACAGCACCAGCCGACAACTGATCTTAAAACTTGCTACACTGCACTGATTAGCCAACACATGTAATTAAGCATGGTGGCTGTTAAGAAAACTGATACAACTGATTCCAAAAAAAGATTTTCATTTTGCCTTTTGTTTTTCTGGAGCAATAAAGCAAAGCTCCTAGAAGAATCTGCTCATTTAAGTGAAAAGAAAATAAAAGCAGCTTAAAGTTAATACAATGCATCCTGAAATTTATTCCCAAGATCAAGAACCAAAGTGAAGCATTTTAAGAAATAGAAGCACCGTGAATCCAAATCAAGTGGGAAAAAAAGTCCAGCTACATCACAAAAGCTGTTCTTCACAGATTAGCAATGATTTTGATTAAATAAAATCAAGCCAATTTACATTAATTTTCTATTGTGTTCCAAAAATTCCCTCACTCTCAAAAAAAAAAAGTGCATCCAAAACCCAGTAATTCCCAACTCCATCAACTTTTGTCATCCCCTTGGGGCATTCCTCAAAGGTTTTCCAAGTAGTTCAACTTCTTAGTGTAATGAAAGAAGGGGCGTCTAAGGTAAACCACTCTGTCACTCACCTGAAAAAAGTATCCAAATTATAAAAATTTAGAATGTAAATAAAAACAAAAATTTGCTTGTAAAGGCCTGAAGGAAAAGGACAGCATGCATTCAAAAGCTAAGATGAGGCCAGCACTGTGGCTCAATAGGCTAATCCTCCACCTTGCAGCACTGGCACACAGGGTTCTAGTCTTGGTTGGGGCACCGGATTCTGTCCCAGTTGCCCCTCTTCCAGGCCAGCTCTCTGCTGTGGCCCTGAAGTGCAGTGGAGGATGGCCCAAGTGCTTGGGCCCTGCACCCCATGGGAGACCAGGAGAAGCACCTGGCCCCTGCCTTCGGATCGGCGCAGTGCGCTGGCCACAGTGCACCAGCCGCAGCGGCCATTGGATGGTGAACCATCAGCAAAGGAAGACCTTTCTCTCTGTCTCTCTCTCACTGTCCACTCTGCCTGTTAAAAAAAAAAAGAAAAAAAAAGAAAAAAAAGTTAAGATGAAGATAAACATTTTTTATCTACACCGGCACTGGCAGACACAACTTAATTGTTAACTTCACCCATAAGACATACCCCATTCTACATTTTCTCATTCACTAATCAATGAGGTACCAATATTCAAGACTGGGAATTTTAATATTGAAAAATAATAATAAAACCTAAAAATGAAGCTGTTCTCTCACCCCCTTCAGAAATCTATGGTAGGTTTTATGTGAAATGTTAATATTCTTAGAGACTTTTACAATCTATAGTGGCTTTTTCAAGAACAAAAACCATGTTCCATTTACTGGTTCTGTAATATAGTGATCACTATGTAAATAACAGTTGTCAGCAGACTTTGCAAATGAACAAACAAATCTTGGCTATCAACTGACATATCTTCATGGTACCAAAAGACTCCTGAAGTTTAAAACAAGCTCATTTGATGCAGAACAAATGCTCCAGGCCAAAGTGCAACAAAAATTGTGCAACACTCAATGAGACACTGACAGAGAAGAGCTCCATGGAAATTATGAAATCCACCTGCAAAGCAGTTCTGTACAAAGTGCATTGCATGCAAAGGTCTACTCTGCAAGGTTAGCCCTTCCTCCTTGATGTCAGTTTCTCAATGCAGCCACAGTTTAAGTCGCAGTGCATCAACTCCATTTAATAGTATCCGAACATCCTCTTCTCTGGAACAAAACTGATTTTGATAGAGTTTCAAAGCAGACTTACTTGTTATTTCTGTTTCCAAAACAACCTCATCAGTCTCCTTCAACCATGGTATAAATAGCTTTTTTTTTTTTTGAAAAAACTACCATTGGATTACTAATTATAGCATTAAATAGCAATGTACAGCACATTAAAGACAGAGATCATACATAATTTTTTTTCAAATTAATTAATTTTCTATGCCATTTCCATTTTAACACCAGGTTGTTTTTTTTTTCATTTCCAATTCTCTTTATATACAGAAGATCACTTAAGTATATAATTAGTAAAGACCTCATCAGTTTGTACCCACACAGAAACACAAAGTATAAAAATACTGTTTCAGTACTTGTTATAGCATCACTTGGCTTTAGACGACACATTAGGGACAGATCCCACATGGGGTGTAAGTACACAGTGACTCCTGTTGCTGATTTAACATTTTGACACTCCTGTTCATGGCGTCAGTAATCTCCCTAGGCTCTAGTCATGATTTGCCAGGGCTATGGAAGCCTTTAGAGTTCGCTGACTTTGATCTTATTCCGATAGTGTCATAGTCAAAGTGGAAGTTCTCTCCTCCCTTCAGAGAAGGGTACCTCCTTCTTTGATGGCCCCATTCTTTCCACTGGGATCTCACTCACAGAGATCATTCATTTAGGTCTTTTTATTTTTTTCCATGATATCTTGGCTATCCATGCCTGCTATACTCTCATGGGCTCTTCCACCAGATCCGAATGCGTTGAGGGCTGATTCTGAGGCCAGAGTGTTGTTTAGGACATCTGCCATCCTATGAGTCTGCTGTGTATCCCACTTCCCATGTTGGATCTTTCTCTCCCTTTTTGATTCTATCAGTTAGTATTACCAGATACTTGTCTTGTTTGTGTGATCTCTTTGACTCTTAGACCTATCAGAGCCATCAAATGTGAGCTGAAATTGATCACTTGGACTAGTGAGATGGCATTGGTACATGCCACCTTGATGGGATTGTGTTGGAATCCCCTGGTACATTTCTAACTCCACCATTTGCGGCCAGTCCGATTAAGCATGTTCCAAATTGTTCATCTCCTCCCTCTCTTTTTCCACTCTTAGATTTAACAGGGATCACTTTTCAGTTAAAATTTAAACACCTAAGAATAATTGTGTGTTAATTACTGAGTTCAACCAATAGTACTAGAACAACAACAACAACAACAAATACTAAAAAGGATATGGATTACAATGGCTTCCCCCTCCCATAACTTCCCTTCCACCCGCAACCCTCCCCTCTCCCGCTCCCTCTCACCTTCCATTTGCATCAAGATTCATTTTCAATTCTCTTTATATACAGAAGATCAATTTAGTATAAAGGTTTCAACAGTTTGCACCCACATAGACACACAAAGTGAAACATACTGTTTGAGTACTAGTTATAGCATCAAATCAAAATGTACAGCACATTAAGGACAGAGATCCCACATGAGGAGCAACTGCACAGTGGCTCCTGTTGTTGACCCAACAAATTGACACTCTAGTTTATGGCGCCAGTAACCACCCTAGGCTCTCGTCATGAGTTGCCAAGGCTATGGAAGCCTTCCAAGTTTGCCGACTCAGATCATATTTAGACAAGGTCATAAAAGACAGGGTGAGGATAGTAACCAATGATCCTAAGAGTGGCATTTACCAGGTTTGAACAATTATACAGCATTAAGTGGGGAAGAGGACCATCAGCACACACAGGTTGGGAGTAGAGCCATTGGAGGTAGAGTAGAGGTTATGATTACAAAGGAATGAGGCCCAAGTACGCTAGACAGGGTCTAGAACAAAGGACAGAGTCATTATTAGAGGAGCTAAGAAAGGTGCTGTCTAAGCTACAATTAAGTTTTCTGATTGAGAGGCAAATAGAACCTGATAGAAGGGGCTTGATAATAATCTGCTGGGCTTTAGGCCTTGTAAGTTAAGAGGCCCAGACCTACCTATCTCTTCAGATGAGGTATATCCTAAGGAGGTGTGAACCTCCTAGGGGAAGGCACTCTGTTGACTTTCATTACTTGGCTGGCCTGGGAGGAGAGCTGGCCAGGTAAAGGCAGGGGGCATCTCTAACAAGAAATTTACAGTTCTGCCTGCAATGTTACTGACCCTACTTGACCATCCCCTCAGCTGCAGTGGTCACTTTGGAAGTTGGGCGGAGTGAAGGGCTTTTCAGCTTAGAGCCAATAAGATCTGTGGCTCTGACCTGGGAAATAGCTTTCTTAACCAAGTTAGTACACATGCCATTCCTCCTGTATTTGGAATCCACGGATAACATGGCTATATTACCTCTGTGGAACATCTTATTGTGCAGATCCAACTTGCAAACGATGACACCTACACACTCCTCCCCTACCATGGCCAAAAAGCACAGCAGTGGCCAGTTGTGGATAAAATATCTGTAAGTATAAATGGAGTAGGGTTCAGACAGAACTTTGGTGCTCAGTCGCATCACATCGGGCATCTGGAGCTTGGATTCCTATCCGACCTATCCTATTCTATTGTCAGATCCTCCCCTGACTCAACCTCCCTGCCGGAGGGACTTTGTAAACTGTAGCCCGAGGTCAGGGATGAAGACTGCCGCACCTGCTCCTTCTGTTCCTCCTCCTCCTCCTCGCCCTTGGCCAGTCCATTGCCAGCTGCTGCAGAATCGCTCGCTGCCGCCGCTGCCTCCTTGGCCAGCTGGGGGGCACAGTTCTTGCATTCCTGGAGTGGGAGTGAGGGGGTCTCTCGCTTGAGTGTACCCAGCTCCTTTTAAAACAGTCTCTCTGGAGCTCCCGCCTGGGTGGCCTGTGCAACCTGGACCTTGCTCTTGAGCAAGGTGGCCACCCTGAGGGGTCACAGTTGGGGCTGATCAATCCATGGAGCTGCTACTGCGCAGGCTGCTGAGGGGTGGAGGCACAGATGCCCCTTTGCCACCTGCCAGGCTACTGCCACTGCTTTCGTGCTCCTCCTTGGCTTCCTCCTCCTAGCTACAGCAGGCAAACTAGGCCTCCACCAGGAAGTGGCAGTAAGGCTGGGCTCGAGGTGGGAGGAGGCTGCTAAACCCAGATGGGACGTCCGCCCTCCCTTCACTGGTCCCGCTGCTGCCACCTCCCTCACCACCAAGGCTCTCACTCATGAACCCATTTTCAATTGAAAATGCTGTTAGTCCAGGCCTGCGCCATGGCTCACTTGGTTAATCCTCCACCTGCAGTGCTGGCATCCCATATGGGTGCTGGGTTCTAGTACTGGTTGACCCTCTTCCAGTCCAGCTCTCTGCTGTTGCCCAGGAGCGCAGTGGAGGAGGGCCCAAGTCCTTGGGTCCTGCACCCGCATGGGAGACCAGGAGAAGCACCTGGCTCCTGGCTTCAGATTGGCACAGTACTGGCCATGACCGCCATTTGGGGGATGAACCAATGGAAGAAAGACCTTTGTCTCTGTCTCTCTCACTGTCTAACTCTGTAAAATAAATAGAAAAAAAAGAAAGAAAATGCTGTTAGTCAAAATTCTTTGAATAGAGGCCTAAGAGCACAAGAGAAGTCAGTCACAAGAATGGTGTCTGTGTTCAGAGGCCTGACAGAGAACAGGAACTGATGGGAGCTGATCTGACACACTGCCATGTATCAGTGAAGGAAGGGTGCATGTGTGTGTGTGTGTGTGTGTGTTACACTGTCATCTATCAGTGAAGGAAGGGTATGTGTGTGTGTGTTACACTGCCATATAGCAGTGAAGAAACGTGTGTGTTTGTGTGTGTGAGAAAGAGAGAGAGAGGGAGAGAAAGAGGGAGAGAGAGAGAGAGATACCAATGAAGGAACAGAGAGGCCAGGTGTTTCCTGACTCAGCCTACAACCTCCTGGACATGAATATGCACAGGAAAACAACCTCAGGATCTGGCTGGAAGCGGAAGGCAGAGGAAGATGTGCCACTACAAGGCAATACTCATGTGTCAGACACCATTAGCAGTTCTGAGAGTTTGGAAGAAGAGAAAACAGAAGCCCAAATCCACAAAGCCTTCACTGGATCATGGTCTACTAACTCTAGGAGTGGATTTGCCATCAAGCAGTAGAGAACAGGCTGACAATGACCAAGAACGCTGGCCAGGCTCTGAATTCTGTGCCATGCCCTGTCTCTGAGAAGTGAACATCCCACTCCTCTCTGGGATATAAGCCAAGAAATCAGAAGTCTCAGATACTGAGAAAGAGAGCAGTGTCCTAGCCCAGGTTCCATGTCACACCTGGGCTGGTGCTAGTGGGCCAGGCTAGCAGTTCTAGCTAAAGCTCCTCCAGCTTAAGAAGAGATGGAAATGGGGGCAGAGCCCTCATTCAAGCCTTTCCAGGCCAAAGCCTCACTAGCCCCTAGCCAGTAGTCTCAGTGAAAAGGGAAGATTAAGTCCCTGAGAAGGTGGGGAACAACCCAGGCCTTAGGAGGTACTCTGATACCACCCAGAAGTGCCAAGAAACTAGAAGAATCAGAGAGCAGTGAGGAGTCTGACAGTATGAAAAAGAGCCTTGCAGAATAGCAGGCAAGGTAAAGACCTCAAGAACATTTTTCTAGTTTAGAACTCCTCCATCCCCTGCCAGGGGGAAATGTTCCCTCCAAGCATCCCTGGAAATACAGGGCCTCCTGCTCCCCTGATCAAGGCAGGAAGGCCAGAGGAGCACTCCGAGAGTAGCACAGATTGTCATCTGAGAGTGACCCTGCTGCAGGCAAAGCCCCAGAGAACATTTCCCAGGAACTGGGATTGGTGAAGGTGAAGGGTGAAGGTCAAATCAAAGCAACCCAGAAGAAACTGCAATTTAACAAGAAATAAAAGAACTAGAAAAGAAGCAAAAAAAAAAAAAAAAAACCACAACAACAAAAAACACCATCTCATCCTCATCCTAAGACATAAGTCACCACTCCAGAACAAGAAAGCAGCAGGCAGGTAATGTGAGGGTGTGGACCATGGGGTACAGGAGCTTCTTAATCAAGTGGTGACTATCCCCATGCCTCTGACCTTCACCCACCATGTCAACTCCCCCTCATATCAGAGGCTGGACAGATCCAAGGGTTCCATGCTGTTAAAGTGAGTGAGCCTGCAGGGAGGCTGGTCCAATAAAGTAGTGGGCCTAACCTCCATGTTGTCAACCCATTTTATTTCAATACAAGATATTTTATATTTTATATATATACACACACACACACTGAAATAACCTGACTCTTGCTATTCAAGCCAACATACTCAGAAGTCTCAACCTTAAACCAACAGCTCTGAAGACATGTAGGGGCCCAATATTTAGCTCATCCCATGGCACTTGGTCTCTATGTGGCTTTATCTTTTCTTGTTTATTTTTCTAGTTGGGTTCTTTAAAAACAGAAAAAAAACAACTAAAGGAAAAGTCAGTGAGTGCATTGTCTTACTGAACATTATAGCTTCACACAGCACACTGTAAAGAATCAGTTGTTTCCCTCTGTGTATGTGTGGCTCATGGGGAGCTGTGACTTGCTGCTATTGTCAGAATTGCAAATATTAATATCCTAAGAAAAGAACAAATGAAAAACTGCAATAACTTCTACTGAATATATATCATGTTTATCTCATCATAAAGTAGAAAAATCCATAATTGAACCCTCATAAGGTGAGAACCATCTACAGTTTTTCACCTCTCCCCAATTTTTTCACTCCTCCAAATCAAATACATGGAAGCATCTTTCCATTTACCTTGAAAATATTCTCCCTCTTCTTGTAAAGTCTTTGGTTCTTTTCATAGCCCTCATTTGCACCAATGTTGCCAACTTCCTGTTCTATTAGATAATTCCTAACCACTTTTTCTAACTTTACTCTTCTTTATGTTTTCCCTTAGTAAGGTAAATCAAAACCACCTTTCAGCCCATTATAAAATCCTAGAGGTCACATTTAAGTATGAATATTCTGTAACATAAAATCACTCACTAATCTTATGATTGAGGTTTTTTTTTAATATATTGTGAATACAGTGAGGATCTCAGTTTCTCCAAGATACCATTAGCTCTCTCTGGAAGAACTTCCACTATCTCTTAACTGGTATTACCATTTACACTTACCCTCTGTTGTCTAGTCTCAACAATGTATGTGATCTTTTAAAAATCAGACATAAAAAATGCTTGAAACCTACCAATAGCCCTAATTTTACTTCTCAAATTTTTTAATTAATTGAAAAATCTTAAAAGTTTAATTAAAATATAATCTGTGTATACACCATTTCATTATGTGTATCATGTATACATACAGTTTTATTAAATTTTGTGGAGAATGGAATTAAAAGGTATATTTCTTTTTAGAGCTACTATTTGGGAACAAATAATACGTGGATTGCCAGAAAGTATGATTTATTAACTTTCTATTTCAAGTGTGAACCTTACATAATGATTAAAGAAATGTGCAAATTAATAAATTTTATTCCCACCACTTCTCTTTACTTCCTACTGAAAAGTCCTTCATTAATCAAAAGCAAGAAGACAGGGCTTAATAACAATATAGTTAGAAAAGAAATTCCGGTGGGTAAGTGTCACAGTGGTGCTGAGAGTTTGTATGAAAGCACTTTTGAGAGCACCTATAACAGCTTCTGAATAACAGTATTATGATGTCATCAGCTTTAATAATATCAACAGGGATAATGAAAGTTTAGATAATATAAAGAAACATGTATTGAACAGCTATTATGTACTGCAGTTTCCACACTTCATTTTTTTTAATGACAAGCATTTTGTGATTTATGTGAAAAACAAACCAGCTCAAAGAAGATAAACACTTTACTCTTAGTAAAAAAGCAAGAAATAGGTAAGGCTGAAATTTGAATCTAGGGTTATTGATACCTAAACCATGATTTTCCCTAGAATGTCTCATTTTTTGGACACCATCTAAGAAGTTAATCATTGAATAAAGAATTAATTGTTACAAAATTGTTTTAAATGCTTTCCTGATCACTGAGATACATGTACCCTTTGTTATGGATTAGGAAGAAAGATTATCTAAGGGTTTAGAATGATGTGTATGAAGGTGGTAATGACCTTAACATATGTAATTTAGTGAAGCATAGATACTCAGATTGTATAACAGTTTATAGTCTAATATCTATTAATAAGGTGGTGAATTTATAGAGTCTAACATACATTGAGAACATTTAAGATTCCTTTGATTAAAGAAGATTATTTATTTCAAAGGCAGAATTACAGAGAAAGAGGTACATTGGTCTTCACATCTAAGTTTGTGCCAGTACTATGCTGTTTTAATAATGACTACCCTGTAGTGTGTCTTGAAATCTGGTATTTTGGTGCCTCTGGCTTTGTTTTTGTTGTATAAGTTTGCTTTAGGTATTTGGGATCATTTTTGTTTCCACATGAATTTTAGAATCATTAGTATAGATCTGAGAAGCATATTCTTGGTATTTTTTTTTGACAGGCAGAGTGGATAGTAAGAGAGAGAGAGACAGAGAGCAAGGTTTTCCTTTTTGCCATTGGTTCACCCTCCAATGGCCACTGCGGCTGGCACATCTCCCTGATCCAAAGCCAGGAGCCAGGTACTTCTCCTGGTCTCCCATGTGGGTACAGGGCCCAAGGACTTGGGCCATCCTCCACTGCCTTCCTGGGCCATAGCAGAGAGCTGGCCTGGAAGAATGGCAACCAGGATTGAATCTGGTGCCCCGACTGGGACTAGAACCCGGTGTGCTGGTGCCACAAGGTGGAGGATTAGCCTGTTAAGCCACGGTGCCAACCTGTTCTTGGTATTTTGATTGGGATCATGTTGAATCTGTAAATTGATTTTGGTATTATGGACATTTTGATAATATTGATTCTTCCAATGCATGAAAATGGAAGATTTCTCAATTTTTTAATATCTTCTTCTTTAAGATCTTTCCCTAATGCTTTATTATTTTTGTCATGGAGAATTTGACATTATTGGTTAAATTGATTTGAAAGTATTAATTTTTTGTAACTATTGTGAATGGATTTATCTTAAACTTTCTTCATGAGTCATGTCATTTTCTGTGTATACAAAGGCTATTGATTTTCATGTGCTAACTTTATATCTTGCCACTTTATCAAACACTTTTATGAGCTCCATTAGTCTCTCAGTTGAGTTTTTTTTTTTGGGGGGGTGGGATCTCCTATGTATAGAATCATGTTATCTGCATATAGGGATAGTTTAACTTCTTCCTTTCCAATTTGTACCTCTTTGATTTCTTTTTCTTGCCTAATAGTTCTGACTGTAACTTCCAGGACTATATTAAGTAACAATGGTGAGAGTGGCCATCTTTATATGGTTCTGGATCTTAGGGGGAATGCTTATAGCATTTCCCCATTCAGTAGGATGCTGTTTGTGGGTTTTTCATAATTGCATTGATTCTGTTATAGAATGTTCCTTATATATACAATTTTTTAAAGTTTTAATCAGGAATGGATTTTGTATTTATCAAATGCTTTCTCTTCATCCATTGAGATAACCATATGGTTTTTGTTTTATAGTTTGTTAATGTGATGAATCACATTTCTTTATTTGGGAATGTTGAAACAGTCCTACATATAAGAGGTAAACCCCAATAGGTCTGGGTGAATGAGCTTTATGATTTGTTGTTCAATTAGCTAATATTTTGTTGGGGATTTTTGCATCTAAGTTCAGCCGGGGTATTGGTCTATAGGTTTATTTCTCTGTTGTTTCTTTTGCTGGTTTAAGAATTAAGATTATGCTGGCTTCATAGGAGTTTGGGAGGTTTGCCTCTCTTTCAGTTGCTCTGAATAGCTTGAGAAGAATGGAATCTTCTTAATTAATTCTTCTTTAAATGTCTTGTAGAATTGAGTAGTGAAACCATCCAGTCCTGGGATTTTCTTTATTGGAATAATTTAATTACATATTCAGTTTCTGTCTTGGTTATTGGTCTGTTAGATTTTCTGTCTTTATCCTCAATTTTCTTAGATTGTATGTGTACAGATATCTATACATTTCTTCATGGTTTCCCAATTTATTGGCATATAGCTCTTTGTAGTATTTCCTGATAATTCTTTTTATTTCTATGCTATCTATTGTTACATTTTCTTTTTCATTTCTGATTTTATTGATGTGGATATTTTCCTTCATTATTCTTAGTTGGGCCAATGGTATATCAATTCTATGTATTTTTTCAAAAAATCAGCTCCTCATTTCACTGCTATTTTGTATTTTTGTTTCAATTTTGTGTATTTCTTCTCTAATACTAAGTATTTTTCCTTTCTACTAATTTGGGGTTTGGTTCATTTTTTCCCAGGTCTTTGAGATGCATTGACAGCTCACTTATTTTGTGTCTTTCAATTTCTTATATAGGTACCCATTGCTATAAATGTCCCTCTCAGCACTTCCTTTATGGTATCTTGTAAGTTTTTATATGATGTATTGTACTGTTGTTTCTTTCTAGAAATATTTTGATTC